>NC_052058.2:78479796-78784039 GCF_903992535.2 Arvicola amphibius
CTTTTTTAATCAGAAAATGGGACTATTAGAAAAATGATACTATACATTGTATTTTAAAGGAATTGAGAATTGTTTTTCAACTATGTAAATGGAAATTTCAACACTTTTTTTTCTGAGTGAATGGAGAAACATCATCTTTTCGTTATATATTCTTAAATTTTTGGTTTCTTGGACATTATAAAAACTTATTTTTATTACTTTATCATTATGTGATCATTTTTTTTCCTTTTTTTTTTTTGGTTTTTCGAGACAAGGTTTCTCTGCAGCTTTTTTAGAGCCTGTCCTGGAACTAGCTCTTGTAGAGCAGGCTGGCCTTGAACTCACAGAGATCCACCTGCCTCTGCCTCCCGAGTGATTATTTATGTGTCTGTGAGAATGCATATGAGTGCAGGAGTCAGCACAGCCCAGGAGGTGGAGACCCCAGGTTGCTGGAGTTCCTGTTATATAAAAATAGCTAGCATGGGTCCTGGGAAGCAAACTCAAGTACCCTGCAATGACAGTTCATTGTTTATCTGTTAAGCCATTTATAGAGCCCTCTTGCTATAAATTAATTTTTTGTCCCCACCCTGTAAATTAAAATTTGTTATTTATGACTTTTATATATTCAATATTTTTAGCTATGTTATATGATTAGCATTTATTTATATCATTTATTTTTTGTTCTACATGGGATTTATCCATGATTGACAAACACTATATTATTGAGATACATCTTTAATCATACATTTTATTTTAAAATTATTTAAATTTTTCATTATTTTCTGTGTATATGTTGAACACGTGTGTGTGTGTGTGTGTAAAACTTTATGTATGTGTATCACAGGTGTTCAGTGTCCCCAAAGTTCAGAAGAGAGCATCAGATCCTAGGAATCAGCAGTTACAGATAATTGTAAGATAACGTGTTGTGCTGGGGAAAGAACTAGATTCCTACACAAGAGGAGAAACCTCTCTTCAACACTAATCCACTTCCAAACCCCTTATAATTTGTCACATATGTACTGTCTCTACAATTTCCAATGTTCTTTCCTTCTAAAGATAATGTGAATATGTGATTTTGTATGTTTGGATTCCATGTTTTTCCTTTTCTTTTGTGTTTTAGAGAAACATCTACAGCTAAGTGTGTCTTTGTAGGGTGTTACCTGCCACAATGTGTCAAATTTTAAGAATAATTTTTCACTTTGCTATTAGTGTCTATTCACAAACATCTTATAAATACATTTCAGCTCATATACAGCCCAGCACAGAATGTTCAATCACAAAATATTGAGAGAAAAATCATTATTAATAAAATAGCAACAGAAACAATAATATAAAGCATGAACCAGACTACTCTCCTATTATCAGATTATAATTTTAAGAATTCAGAAACAAAGATTCAATTTGATTAAAATGCTAGAACATAGTGAAGTTGAAATTGCCTTATAAAGAGAGAATGACCCTCAATTTCCTAGATTTTTCATACATTTTCTTATTGATATGCTATTTCTGAATTTCTAACAAAGATATTACTTTAGCAGTGGTGTGTGTTTGTGCATGTATATGTATGCATGCATGTGTATGTATGCATGCATGCACAAACAAGCATATGCATATATTGAAATATGCATTGACAATGTTCCCTCAAATAAAACATGTTTATTGTTAGGATTTGCAAAGCAAAAGAGCAGAGAAAATTATTGGTGTAAATACATGTGAAAGTATGTGCCTATGCTTTGAAGATATTCAGCAATCCACTTCTATTTATTTCTGATTCTTGTGTGATCCTTTGGAGTTCCTGTGTCATGAAAGAGTCTGTGAGATATTCAGCAGGATACAGAAGAGCGATACTGAACTGTCTTTGAAATTTCCTGCTTCATGGAAAAGTCTGCTGGATATTATCCTGTAGGCTGAGGATGGATACCCCAAAGGTACAAAAGAACTTTGGGTGACTGTCCAGGCAGTGAGATGTCTCTGTCAATTCTAGAGTTTTGTAAGTTGCTTACAATGTACTTTCTGTTTACTTTGGTAATATATCCTTCTGGATTCTTTGATGGAGTTGAAGAATTTATAGTTATAATTTTTCTTAGTTATGATAAAAGATAAAGTAGATATAAATACTGTAACTAATTCTTGCTTGATAACTGTTTTGTTATATATAATTTTACTATGTTAAAGTTAAAGCCTTCCTTTTTGTTTAAATAAAAAAGGGGGAATGGTATGGGAGGTCTTTCTGTCTATGTGTTGCTTTCATGGTTAATAAATAAAGAACTGCTTTGAGCATATGGCAGGGAAGGACAGAACTAGGCGGGGAAATGTAGGCTGTATCCTGGGAGAAAGAAAGGCGGGGTCAGAGACACCATGGATCTAATGCCAGAAATAAACGTGCTGGAATTTTGTTGGTATGCTACAACCTTGTTGTGATACACAGTTGATGGAATGGTTTCAATTAATATGAAAGAGTTAGCCAATAAGAAGTTAGAGCTAATGGGCCAAGCAATGATTTGATTAATACAGTTTTTATGTGATTATTTTGGTTCTGGGCTGCTGGGATGAACAAGCAGCCTAATCCTGTAACACTTGTGGTGTTATTCTTTCTCTTAGGGAATGGTCTGTGAGGATTACTCTGGTAAACTCCTGCTTGTTTATAGTCTGGTACACATATAAGGCATGGTATATGTATTGTTTCCCAATGTTAATTGTTCACTAAATTTAACACTCCTCACTGATCATTTTATTTACAGAATATTACAGAAAGGAAATTTTATGTCCTTTCTTCAGAATCCTTTTTTTGTTCTTCTCATAGCACTTTATCTTTCTTTTATTCCTTTCTCTTTTTGTTTGTTTGTTTTTTTTAGAGACAGGGTTCCCTATGTAGCTTTGAATGCTTTCCTGAAAGTAGCTCTTGTAACCAGGCTGGCAGCAAATACACAGAGATCTGTCTTCTTCTGCCTCCTGAGTGCTGGTATTGAAGGTGTGCACCATCAATGCCTGGGTTATTCCTTTCTTTTCAAATAAAAAATATGTAACTGACATTTAAACAGAATTCTTGGGAGAATATAATTTTGAAGTCCATGGACTCTTTCCTTTTAATTTCCATACTAGTTACAACTCTCTCTCTCTCTCTCTCTCTCTCTCTCTCTCTCTCTCTCTCTCTCTCTCTCTCTCTCTCTCTCTCACACACACACACACACACACACACACACACACACACACACACACACACAATCGGTTTCCAGAAAGGTAGAGTTTATGTTACAGTTTCTTTGAAGTTTTCTCTGTTAATAAGAAGTTTTCTCACAGTAATAAAAACTACATAAAATAGAAGTTATTTAAAATTAGGGTGGTTTTATGCCTGTGGAGATGGTTCAGGAGATAATTTATTGTGCTCTAGACTATGGACAGGTCACAGCATACAATTTTAAGAACAGGTACATGTTCCTGAGAAACATAACAGCCCCAGCTATTAGATGAGCAGAACAGGAGAATCATGGGAGCTTGCAGGCTTTCAAGCCTTGCCAAGAATACCTAAGCCTGAGTTTTAAAAGAACCCTGCCTCACCATCTTAGGAGAAGAGTGCTAAGAAAGGGAACCTGTTAGTCTCTACTGACCTCCATACCCCTGGGGTGTTTTGTATATACATGTGCATGCGCTCACACAGGCACATATACATACATTGAATAAATAAATGATTAAGCAAACACACACACACTCACACACACATATATATATATATGTACATTGAGATAAAAGAGTTTTAAACATTGCTATGTTAAATTTATCTAAACAGTGATATGCTAGGAAAGCAGGTGAAGGATAAGCAACTCTGTGTTACAGGACTATTTAAAATAGTTTGTTTAAATTAATCAAAAAGTGCAACACATATTTCTATTGATTAGTAATATTGGTATTTTAAAATATTGAGAAATGTGGATTGTATGAGGCATTTTATTCACATGGCAGATCTGAGCAGTGTTTATTGTACAATGATGAGTTGATCATTGAATTACTATAAGCAGTTGAGCCAACTGACTTAGCTTTTGGGAGATATTTTTACTAACATAATAGCAGATAATGTTTTAATAATCTGACATGTATGTATTTTTTTCCATTTCCTCCTGTGTCATCAAAGCAGATAAACCAGCTTGGTCCTTCTGCTCTTTTCTCTGTTTCCAATTTCTTTCTCCTTTCCGTTTCCCCTTTTCTACCTCTTCACTCCCTATCCCTTCTTTGTTATCTTTTAAACCAATTTACAATTCATTTTATGGTTGTAGTGTTATTTATGGTCCAGATTTTGACTCTTTTGTCACTTCACATGGATTTTATAATAAAAACACATCAGTGTTCATGTAAAATTTGGAAACTATTTGGTCTTAATCCCATTTTTTAAAACATTAGGTTGTCTCAGGTTCTTATATAAACTTCATAGTAGTATGATTAGGAGTTTTAAGGCTTATATTTAAAATCTGTGTTATGTTTTTCCTTTTTATATTTTGAAATATAGATGATAGATAGATAGATGGATAGATAGATAGATAGATAGATAGATAGATAGATAGATAGATGATAGATAGGTGATAGAAAGAAAGATAGACATGCCATGTACTGATATATGACATCTTTCACTTGCTAAAAAGAACAATGTTCAACATAAAAATAACCCCACAATGCAAGGTAAAAGCAAAATGTGACTCTCTTATGTTCACTTACATTGACCATTATCAAAAGAAACAAACAGTAACAAATGGTAAAATCTTGTAGGAAAGAAGTAACATTTGTATATTTTGGTGCATTTTAGTGATGATGCAAATAAACACAACTACTATGTAAGGAAATACTGAAGTTTCCAAAGAAATGACACTACATCCAAAAATTTCACTGCCCAGTACATATTCGAAATAAATAAAAGAGTATGTCCAAGAGAAAGCTGTAATCTCTACCTTATTGCATCATTAATCCTAGCAGGCCTACCATGTAATCAAACAGTGTCCTTCAAAGTCTGCATTAATTTAGATGATTATATATACACAAGAGGATAGTATTCAGACATAGCAATGACAGGAAATTTCCCACCTATTACAATAATCAGAGATTGGATCAATGACTTATGATCCTACTCACATGTAAAGTCATTAAACTTGATTTTGATGACATACATGAAATTTTGGTGGGAGGTGTGGTGGGAATCCAAAGTAGGGGCTGATTTAGTCAGGTGTGGTAAGCACCATTAGATATGAAGAATTATTTTTGTCTTCTATTGAACAATACTGTGGTCATAATTAATAATAGAATATATTTAATGGAAGAGGACATTTGAATGCAATGATAAAATTTGAGATCATGGTTAAAATATGATGATAAAAACAAGTATGGTTTGGTTATTACACAATATGTGCAGTTATCAGAATACAATATCTGCATCAAAATGTAAATTTTTAGTTGTCTATTATAATTTGAATATGTAGTTTTCCTCTCAAAATACTCATGAGTTCCCAGTTGGAGGGTCTATTGGAAGGTGGTTAGCTATTGATAACGTAATGTGCTGTTTGGAGGCTAAGTTAATGAAGTATGTCACAAATCACACAGGATACTTGCCTTTGAAAAGTATAACTTGCTCCCTGATTTTTCCCTACCTATTGTTCCTGAGATGGTCTGAAGTAAGTTATGTTTCCTAACTGCAAATCTCCTATGTGGACAAGAATCTTTTTTTAAAAAACAGAATTAAAAGTTTTCTTTGATTTTAAAAGAAAAAACTAACAATAGGCTTTAATGTCATATCAATTTGGTCTACTGAGATTAGTATTATTTTAATTCAAGAATATTAATCATGATTGGGGAAATCTAAATCATGATTCATATTCTATTTCAATGAATATGAGAGTAATTTTCATAATCCTGGAAATAAAATTTGTTTCCTTTCATTCTAATGAGCATTTGAATGAAATTTGAGATCTATGTAAATGTAATTCAATACTGCATTTTTAATATGTGTGTTTTCAACTCTCTCTACAATTGCATGCAACATATAATTTAGTGGATAAATCATTAGTCTTTTACCAATGAAATACAAAATTATTGCAGCATACGGCAATGATCAAATTAGATTACAAAAGTTTTAATCATTGAGGAGGTTATGTGTGGAAATTTCTTTCAAACCCATTTCTGTGTTAGAGTCTTTGAAGTTGCAAATTGCAGTCTTAATGAAACACATATACTGTCTGAAGAAGATAAAACAAGGAAATAAATCAGTTTGACAGAAAGATTATTACTAGAATCAGCCAAAAGCAGTAAGAATGAGCAGCAGAGTAGAAAAATTATTGAGAATTTGTACATATTTAATAAAGCCAAAATAATCTATCTGAATAAGATACTTGAAATTAGACACCTCAATATTTAGCTGAAAGTAGATTCAACCAGCAAATATAGCTGTTATTAAACTGCTGAATGGGTTCAATTTATTTATAGTTAACATGGTTTCTGAACTCAATTCTTATTGTGCCCTACCTACCTTATATATTGGACTCTAAGGAAAATATGATGACATTAGGAATTGGCACATTTACACATGAATTAGATGAAAAATTTAGAATGGTGGTGACTTTAATTAGTACCTTTAAAGAAGAGATGTGATTTTATAATCAATATGGGATTGTAATTATTCAGTGAGCTGGTATCTGCTTGTAACCAGGAAAAGGGCTCTCCTCAAAGCCTTACCATCATGGATCCTTGATGGAGGAGAGTTATCTGTCTATGTTACTTTCATTGGTTAATTAATTAATAAAAAAAAACTTCCTTGGCCCTTTAAGATACAGAAAATTAGGTAGGCAGAGTAGACAGAGCAGAATTGTGGAAGAAAGGAAGCAGAGTAGGGGAGACGCTTCAGGCAGTCGCCATATTCAGTCGCCATGCTTCTCCTCTCCGAGATGGATGCAGGTTAAGATCTTTCCTGGTAAGCCACACCTCGTGGTGCTACACAGATTACTAAATATGGGTTAAAGGAAGATGTGAGAATTAGCCAATAAGAGGCTGAAACTATGGGCCAGGCAGTGTTTTAAAAGAATACAGTTTCCATGTAATTATTTTGGGTAAAGCTAGCCGGGTGGCGGGACGCAGCCCGCCGCTCCTTCTACAGATCCTGAATTATAGAGACATTATAAACCATCACATTTACAGTACTTTGTTATAAACCATCCAATCTACAATATTTTGATATTAACTACCCCATCTACATTGTTTTCTTGAAATCATCCCACCTACAATATTTTGTTTCAAACAATCCTATTTATATTGTTTTATATAATTTGCCTTATCTACAGTGTGTTGTAGGAGATGACTTGTTTGTTCCTGGCTGTTCAGACCCTATTCACACAAAAACTGTATTAATTGCAACACTGCAAGGTCAATGACTCAAGTGTATTCCTAGCTAGCTCCTAAATCTTGGATTAACCCATTTATATAATTTTGGATTTTGCCATGTGGACTGTGGTTTACTGGTAAGGTTCTAGGGAATCTGTCTCCTTTAATGCTACATGGCATCTTCCTGACTCCACCTTTTGTCCTCATCCATCTGCTTAGAATTCCCACCTTATTCTAGTCTACCCTGACGTAGGTCAAAGAAGATTTATTCATTAACCAGTAAAAGCAACACATGTACAGAAGGACTAACAGTGTTTGTCAAGAAAATCTCCCACTTACAGTGTCAGTTTTAAATCACCCTATCTGTTGTTTTCTGTGATAAAGTCTGGAACTATTACTCCCACTTCCTGACCACAGCAGCAATCTATACAACTATTATTTATAAGAAAACACAACAGTGTAAAAATGGTAATGCAAATTATAGTTTGAGATGACATAGTCTAAACAGAATTGATGTAGATAGGGAAAGATAGGAGGATAAGTCAGTGCAAGAATATTAATAAGCACACTGTTTATTTCACGGTATATTCTTTCAAAATTTGAAGGAAGTTCAGAATTCAATGCTAAATTTCTTAATAAAAGTATTGCCTATAATAAGTTGGATGACATTCCAAATAACTTTGAGCCAAATGTAAAACTGATAGTAAGCATAGCCACTGGCATAGGTCCTTCCTAAGTTCAAACTAGTGAACAGTTCTGATGACTCGGTATCTGAGTCCTTCCCATCCTTTTTCTCCTCCTCCTCCTCTGCTTCATCCTCTTCCTCCTCCTCATCATGGTACCCAGTATCTCCATACTTGTCAGATGACAGGTTCTTCCAGTAGGCGTCATACCCAGAAGCTCCATCTCCCTCCCCACCTTCAGTCTGCTGGCCAAACTTCAAGGAGCGAGTTGACTCAGCGAGTTGCTGAGATCCTTTGTCTCCTGAGTTTCATGTCCACACTTCGGGCAAGGAGGTTGTTTCCCTTTTTCCTGCTTAATCACCTTGCTTCTTGTATGTTCATCACAGAAACAAGCCTTACATCGGAGACACGAAAGCTGGCCAAGCCGGTTGCAGGAAACACATTTAAATGTTTCTGTTTCTAAAACTTGGCAGCTGGCTTGATGCTCAAACTGATCATCTTCACAAAGAAAATATGGCAAAACGAACAGCTGAATAGTTTGCCTCCATGGTCCCATACCCCTCGCTCACATTCCACACGTTCTGCATCCGTGAGTGGGCAGGCACAGTCACGCGTGCTAAGACACTTCCTTCCGTGGCAAACCCAAGCTTCACAGAAGTAACTTATTGCACCCACCATAGCGAGGCCAGTACTGTAGATGCCAGCATTCTTGATCACACAGTCTGAAGACTTTGTCATGCACTTTGTTTTTCCACACTGTGCACAAATTGGTAACTTCTGAACAGAATTACAAAAATAGCAAAATACTCTATTTTTCTGCCGCCTCTGGCACTTGCACTCCATGGAAGCATTGCATAAGTGCTTGGCTAAGTCTATGGTGCTTCGCGATGTGAGAGCAGGAGAAGCAGCTCAGAGCATCTCTGCCTTCTTCCTGGCACCGGTCTTCTTCTTTGGCATTTTTCCCTCGAGGACGCAGAGGCCAGAACTCGGGGACACCGAGGCGAGACCCCAGAGGCGGACGCGGTGCGTTTCCAATATTGGGAGCCAAAGCGGAAGTCCCTCAAGTCAGAGCACCCAGACTGTACACGTCACCGGAAGAGTCCAGACTCTTGATTCATTTTTAAAAATATGTCAAATTAATGGTAGGTTTAAGAAAATAATCTCCCTTGAAAACAATGCTGATAAAGATTATGGCTTATAAAACCCTGCAAGATTAACTTAGAAGAGAGCATTCCTTTAAAATGCCATTAGCATGCTGAAACTATTGACAGAGGCTAATCAAAGTATTTAAAGAATTTATCCATTATTCTTATTACAAGTTTTCTAATTATTATTTTCAGAATAATCAACCTTATTTGGGAACTGTATATATTTTCAACTCTGCTAAAGGTGGCATAAAAGAGAAATTAAAATTAATTTCCATTTAGAGACTTGATTTGTGCATTCATATAAAGATATTGGCATGAAAATCATCAGAATAATGTGTTATTCCTAATTTACTAGGAATTATAATTGCAAGAACAGGGAATATATGATTAAATGAACATAGGTTTGCTTACAGAATGTGGAGGTCATGAAAACTAAACACACTGGGCTTGGGAAAGTCTGCCTAGTCCAACTTCTAAACACACACATAACTGTTAGGCACATAGCAGGCATCTGTGATAGTAGACATGCAAGAAGTGTATCAGGAAGATCTTGGGAGCTAGTTGGCCAGCCACCCGAGCTGAAACAATGAGTTTTTGGTCCAGTAAAGAGATCTTTGAATAATGCATATAGTTACAAAAATGTACATCTGATGTTTTTCCTTGGACTCCACATTCATGCACTGGCACGTATACACTGTATTCTTACCTCCACTTTAAACAAAAAGCAAAATAACCATATAAGACACTATATTATAGAAAGTATAGTCAAAATGCATAATTTGGTATATTATCAAAGAATTAAAATTATAAAAGAACATAAATTATAATAATCTAAAAAATGTAATTTTGAGACATTTATTATTAATGGGAATGGAGGAGACTCTAAGTAATGCTTATAACCTCAGAGTTGGTGAGTTACCTTAGGGCTGCCTCAGACATACATAAAAGGTCATGAGAAAGGAACATGACATTGCAAACATAATGTTAACTTTATGTTATGTACTACAATAATCAATACTCATTTTATAGCAAATAAAGCTATGAATATACTACAGAACAAAGATTGATATGCCTGGAATTATTCAGGTAACTTTGCCCATGTATGGGTAGTGTTGATGAATAAAAAAGCACTAGTTTCATAATACTTTGATAATGAAAGTCCTCATTCAAATGTCACATGAAAATTCTTCATTTTACAACACAATACATCTATTAAAGGAAGCACCAAAAAAGATGTAGTCTTGTCTTTTGGTTTGTGATGATTATGACTCTGCAATTATCTGGATGCCATGATTCACAAGTCTCTGAAAGGAGCTTGAGTCTGTTTTAAGAGCAATAAGTGGGTGAGAAAAGTATTTAATGGTCAATAGTGCCAGATCTGTTAACATATGTCATAATTCCCTCCACTCAGAAGGCATATGCAAGCATATTTTTGAGAGAGAGAGAGAGAGAGAGAGAGAGAGAGAGAGAGACAGAGAGAGAGCATACGCATGTACTTGTATGTGTTAGTTATAGTGTCATAGAAGGCCAGATGTGTCAGATATCATAGAACTGGGATTACAAATAAATGGTGGTGGACTACCAGATTTTAGTAGTAGAAACCAAATTCAGGTTTTCGGGAAATGCTGCAAGTGCTCCTACCCACAGATCCAGCACTCCAAAAACAAAACAAAACACCAAAAACTTGTTTTCTCAAACAGAAGTTTGATTGACATGATTATTTTAAGTCAATGAAATATGAGAAAAAAATCTTTTGTTGTTTTCACATTGGCAAACATATTGTCATTTGCCTGGTATTGTTGAGTTTTCTGAGATATCTCCTAACACAATGGGTTTGAATATTATCATTGTGCAAATGTGATATACCTATGGGACATATGGTATTTCAAAATCATAATTTTGATCTTTTCTCCATGTCATGAACATATGGTGTTATATTTTATACGATGTTATATTGTTATATTTTAATACCATGCAATGCTAATAAGCCTCATAACCCTGTTAGCTATATGACCACCAATGGGAACTGCTTGTCCTGTGTTACTAAGAAATGATGTTTCATAATCTTAGTTGGATTAAATACAATTCCAACTAATAATTGATTTTTAATGATGTAATATTGTCTTAAAGTCAGTGACATCTCTAGATATCGTGCTCTAGAATGATTTATCCTGCCTTCAGTCCTAAGGAAGAGAAGTTTTCTTTTCTCTTTTTATTTGTATACTTAAAATACAGTTTAGGATATGCAACAGCAACACACCTACCCTATTCACTACAAACAATTTGTCATTCTGATATGTGTCACAGTGCATGTGTGTAGATCAAATTATATCTTGTGTGAGTTCTTTTTTGTTACCAATATATTGGACCAATGAGTAAACTCAAGAAGCATGACCTGACTGCCTGCAGCATTCCTTACCTATTTCAGCATCTTCCTGTCCTAAGGCAACTTCTCTTTGCCCAAATTTTGTATAATCCTTGTACATAACCAAATGTCCAAGATAAATTTAACTCTGTGGAACTCACATCACAATTTTACATTTGTGGGTAGTAGGTGACAGGTATTATTTTATATATGTCCCTGACTTTTGCCACAGATGTTGTTGTTTCTTGAAAAGGATTTATTACTTTTCAATTTAGTTTAATAATGTCTTAAGCAGAAGGAAATTTATTCTAGGACTTTCTCTGAAGTCCATAGGATCATGGTTTATGAATTGTTACATTACGTTTTGAGTAGTAACAACAGACAGCCTTTGTACCACTTTTTATTTTAATTTATTTTTAAAAATCTCTCTTTTCTTGATTTACATGCCAAATCCATTTCCCACTCATTCCGCCCCTCCTGTTCCCTCCTTCTCACCCTCAAATCCCCATCCATTCCTCAGAGAGGGTAAGGCTTACCGTAGGGAGTCAATAAAGTCTAGTACTTTGCTTTGAGGCAGGACCAAGGCCCTCCTCTGTTGTCTGAGGTTTCTGTCCTGCCCAGTTCCTGCAGTCATTAAGTCCCAAAGAAATCACACTGAGGTCTACATTAATCATAAACTGATTGGCCTGTTAGCTCTGGCTTCTTATTTACTCTTACAACTTACATTAGCCCATTATTCTTCTTTGTGTTAGCCATATGGCTCAGTACCTTTTGCACCTATGTAGTCACAACTTGCTTCTTCTGTGTCTGGACAGGACTGCAGAGGGAACTTCCCTCTTTTCAGAATTCTCCTGTTCTCATTGACCCACCTCTACTTTCTGTCTGGTTGTCCCACCTATACTTCCTGCCTGGCTACTAGCCAATCAGCATTTATTTAAAACATAATTGACAGAATATAGGCAATTGTCCCACACCAGTCCCCTTTATATCTTGGCTGATCAAGGTATCCCTCCAGAGAGAAAGAGTTTTAAAAGCCATAAAAACAGTAGGGATAAATCTTACTCTCACTGTCAGTGGTCCTACAGTCTACTTCAGCCATACAATTGTCACCCACAATCAGAAGGCCTAGTTTGGTCATATTCTGATTCCCTAGTTGTCAGGCTGGAGTTGGAAGGCTTCCATTAATTAGCTCAGGTAAATTGTTTCAGTGGGTATCACTATCATGGTCTTGACCTCTTTGCTCATATTATCACCCTTCCCTCTCTACTACTGAACATTGGGAATTCAGTCCAATGCTCCACTGTGGTTCTCTGCATCTCTTTCCATTAGTTGCTGGATGTAGGTTCTATGTTGACATCTAAGATACTCATCAATCTAAATTCAGGGCAAGGCCAGTTCAGGCACCCTCTCCACCATTGCTTAGAGACTTAGCTGGTATCATTCTTGTGGATTCTTGGGAATTTTCTTAGTGCCAGATTTCTTGCTAGCCCCATAATGGGCCCCTCAATCAAGCCCCTTTTCTTGTTCTCTGTCTCTGTCGTTCCTCATTTCGACCATCCTGTTCCCTCTAGTTTTTTTCACCTTTATCTCCCCTCCACCTCCCCTTCTGCCTTCCCTTCTCCCCACACCGCCACTCTCATTTTTTCCCCAGGAGAACTTGTCTATATCCTCATCCCAGTGTAATCTATATTTGTTTTTCATAAGGTTACTCCTTATTACTTAGCTTTTCTTGGGTTGTGCACTAAAGGCTCCTTGTCCTTTGCTTTACAGTTAGTATTCACCTTTGAGTGTGCACATACCATGTTCATCTTTCTGTATCTGGCTTACTTCATTCAGGATTTTTATTTGCATGCAAATTTCAAGATGTCATTGTTTTTATATTGCTGAGTAATACCCCACTGTATAATGTACCACATTGTCTCTATCCATTCTTCAGTTGAGAAGCATCTAGGTTGTTTCCAGGTTTGGGCTATTACAAATAATACTGCTATGAATATAGTTGAACAAATGTCCATGAAGAATGGTTGAACAGCCTTTGAGTATATGCTCAAGAGTAGTATTGCTGGTCTTGTGGTAGGTTGATTCCCAATTTTCTGAGAAACCACCATACTGATTTCCAGAGTGGATGTACAAATTTGCATTCCCACCAGAAATAGAGAAGTGCTTCCCTTACTCTGCATCTTCTCCAGAATAAGCTAATATTGGGGGTTTTGATCTTAGCCATTTAGACATGTATAAAATGGTATCTCAGAGTCATTTTGATTTGCATTTTCTTGACATTTAAGGATGTTGAACGTTTCCTTAAGTGTCTTCCAGTCATTTAAAATTCTTCTGATGAAAATACTGTTTATATCTGTACTCCACTTTTTAATTGGATTATTTGGAAGTTTGATGTCTAAATTCTTAAGTTCTTTATGTATTTTGGAGATCAGTCCTCTGTCTGATGGGTGGTGAAGATCTTTTCCCATTCAGCAGGCTGCCTTGTTGTCTTATTGAATCGCTTTTGCTTTACAGAAGCTTCTCAGTTTCAGGTGGTCCCATTTATTTATTTTTGTTCTCAGTGTCTGTGCAACTGGTGTTATATTTAAGAAGTGGTCTCCTGTGCCCATGTATTGAAGGCTTCTTCCCACTTTCTCTTCTATTAGTTTCAGCGTGGTCAGATTTATATTAAGGTCTTTAATCCTTTTAGACTTGAGTTTTGTGCATGGGGTATTTATGGATCAATTTTCACTCTTCTACATGCTGACATCCAGTTATGCAGCACCACTTGTTGAAGATGCTTTCTTTTTTTTCCATTTATACTTTTAGTTTCTTTGTCAAAACTTAGGTGTTCATAATGTTCGTGTCTTCAATTCAATTACATTGGTCAACCTGTCTGTTTTTATGCCAGTGGCAAGCTGTTTTCATTACTGTAGCTCCATAAGAGAGCTTGATGTCAGGGATGATGATACCTCTGGATGTTTATTTATTATACAGGATTGTTTTCGCTATACTGTTTTTTTTTTCTCTATATGAAGTTGAGTGTTATATTTTTAAGGTCTGTGAAGATTTATGTTTTGATGGGGACTGCATTGAATCTGTAGATTGCTTTTGGTAGGATTGCCGTTTTTATTATGTTGATCCTACATATCTAAGAGCATGGGAGATATTTGCATTTTCTGATATCTAAGTCAATCTCTTTCTTCAAAGATTTAAAGTTCTTGTTGTTGTTATCCAAAGATATTTTATGTTATTTGTGATTATTGTGAATGGCAATGTTTCTCTAATTTCTTTCTCAGTTTCTTTATCATTTGTATATAGGAGAGTTATTAAGGTTTTTGAGTTGATCTTGTATCCTGCCACCTTACTGAAGGTGTTTATTAGCTTTAGAAGTTACCCTCTGGAATTCTTTTTTTTTTTTTTTTTTTTTTTTTTTTTTTTTTTTTCGAGACAGGGTTTCTCTGTGGCTTTGGAGCCTGTCCTGGAACTAGCTCTTGTAGACCAGGCTGGTCTCGAACTCACAGAGATCCGCCTGCCTCTGCCTCCCGAGTGCTGGGATTAAAGGCGTGCGCCACCACCGCCCGGCTACCCTCTGGAATTCTTGGGGTCACTTAAGTATACTACATTATCATCTGCAAATAGTGAAAGCTTGATTTCTTCCTTTCCAATTTATTTATCCTTCATTTTCTTTTGTCATCTTATTTCTCTGGCTAGAACATCAAGATCTATGTTGAATAGAAATGGAGAGAGTGGACAACCTTGTCTTGTTCCTCATTTTAGGGGAATCTTACTTCTTGGTTCACTCTGTGCAGTTGCAGCCTTTGGTTCAGTGTTCCTCTGAGGTTGCAGGAGATGGATGGGTTTGGGGGTAGAGTGGGCCTTGTAGCTTATAGGATTGGGTCAATGGGAGGAGGGTGTTGGAGCAGCCTACCTGCCTCTTTTTAAATTCTAATTTGTTTTTAAACTTCTTTGGACTGATTTCTAAAATTTGAAGTATATTTTCTTCATCTATGCACTAGTCAATATTCAATTGAATTCTTGATGGAATTATCTGAACATATCTGGCTTTCCTCACTTGAACAAAACTCTTCTAATCTTTCTCTGCAAATTCAGTTCACTTTTCCTGTCTAGATTTTTACCTCTGTGTTTTAAGAAAGGAATACTTTCCAGCAACTTGAGTTCCTCTTGACCGAATCCCAAGTTATAGCTCAGAAATACATCATGCATTAGACTGAATAAATAGTAGAATTTATTTTCATTCCCATTTCTCAACACCACTATCTTCAAGGCCGATGCACAATGCCCTGAGAGAGATTAATTCATAAATTTTCATTAGTGTTTAGGTGCTTCAGACAAGACAATAAATCTTGCTCCTGCTAATGAATGTTAGTCAGCATTAAAATTCATGCTTGGGTTATTGTTGTTTTTGTTATTAGAATTCTTTGCTTCTTGGAATTGTTTACTTTTGGGTTTGGAGACAGGAAGCCACACATGAATCCCATGCTTCCCTGGTACTTGTCATGTAGCCCAAACTGCCATCAAACTAAATGATGTCATTTTTCTTCAGTATCATAAACTATATTTATAGCATATATATTTATGTATAAAATATTACTCACAGAATTGTTTAACATTTTCAAAAAATTTTATAAGGATATAGAAGGCTCATAGTATTTGATGTTTTGATTTTTTTGCAAAATGCCTAAGTTTGACTCCCAGAACACAAGCCAGGATGCTTACAACCAACTGTAATTCTAGTTCCAGTAGCATCAACACTCTCTTTCTCATCTCTACAGTCACTGTCACACAGGGACAGACACAGGCACACACAGTGATACATCAATATTCCTTAAAAGAAAGTGCAACATTTTATAAATACATGTTACACAAGTATGACTGTATGCAAAATTCTATACACATAATTCTAGGGAAATTCTGAACATATGTTTATACAATTGTATATGAACATATATAAACCTGTGTTTTTATATTATGAACACATATACACATATCACAGTAGAATAACAACAATAAGAAAAATATGAATGCATATAATTGCAAGAGAGAAATTCTAAGTAGATATCAAAATAATTTATGAATTATCTAGTGAGTTTAAACTCACGTAACTGCCACTGAGATTTTATTTTAACCATTTTATCTCATAACTATGAACAAAATCCACAGATAATAATTCATTCACCTAGAGTTTAGTTACTGTGCATACAAAGTTGCAATTTTCTTGAAACCTATGGCTACACAAGATGACACAGAACTTGATTTCCACAGATTCTCTGTTCTCTTATGACTCCTTTGACTACCTATAGCACAGTACATAAACAATTTGAGGTTTCATTTGTTATAAATGTAGGAAAGATTTGGTCAGCAAGAGACATAAAAACAACTGCAAAATTACAAGTATATGAGACACTTGTCTTTAACTGCCTTCTTTAAAACCCTAAAACCTGAAAAATGAAATGCTCCTCAAAACAGCGGCTAAATGTGTTTGAGAGAGCATGGCTCAGAAGGATTCTAGAGGTCACATGAAGAGACAGGCTGTACAATGATGATATTAAGAAACATCTCCATCTACAGAAGAATGTAAACTATAGGATATGGTAATGGTGCTTGAGATACTTCGGCTGGTTCTGAAAATGAATGAAGGCAGATACAATAAGAGAGCCCTGCTTGGTTGGAGGAGTGAATGGGATTAGGCTAAGAGAAAGGCCCAGAAAAATACTGGATAGATAACAAAAAAAGAAGACTATGGAACCTTGAGTATAACAATAAAACAAGAGTCTAGGACTACCCAGGATAGGAACAACTCATGCATCCTTAAGCATTGTTGGGGCATAAATGATGATGATGGTGATGATGATGATGATGATAATGATGATGATGATGATTATGATGATAATAAAATATAGCACTAATATTTTTGGAAAATTCAAACTTTAAGCATACCTGGAAAGTGCATATTTAGTACAGTTTTACAAATATAAGAATAAAACAGGTTACTTAGGTTGTTCCACATATCAATCATGTTGTCACTTAAGCTATCATCTCACATATCTATTCTGTCCATTTTTTGGTCCAGAGTCTACATCAAAAAAACTATTAAAAGATAATTATTATTAGGAAAATGTTGATAGGCATTTCTATATGTAATATGGCAATGAGGAAAACATTTATAATAGCACATTGGGAAATAATCATGGGAGAGAAAACAATAGATAAGAATACAATTCTATTTGAAAGAAAGGAGTGAATGTAATAAAAATGTAAGTTCTCTTTGCATGGCCGTGGCTGACATTTCTAATATTTGTATTACTAGTCCTCCATGTAGTATTTGTCCTTAGGCACCATTTTCGTAGTTTTATTTCTTAGAATCCTTAGTCATTTGTGATGTCCATTTTCTTTTTTCTATTTATTTATTTATCTATTATCTATCTATCTATCTATCTATCTATCTATCTATCTATATCTATTTATTTTGACTGGTTTTGTCTGTAGCTTTGGAGCCTGTCCTGGAGCTAGCTCTTGTAGACCAGGCTGGCCTCAAACCCACAGAGATCCACCTGCCTTTGTTTCCCTAGTCCTGAGATTAAAAGCATGTGCCACCGCTGCTTGGCGAGATGACCATTTTCCCATGTCTCTATTGTTACACTCCTTATCTTACTTAGGACCTTGGAATTTTGAGAGAATTACATCATCTGTATTTCTGTTTCTCCAGCTTATATATAGAAATGCCTTGATTTATATAACCACAGAATATCTGCGCCAATAACAACATATATGTTATTGGATCTATTTCTATACCTACAACATGTCTTGATAATGTGGATTAAGTGTCTCACAAACTACAGTAAACAAAATGCAGTTTTGTTTGACTGGTAACAAATAGATCCACAATGCCACAGTTGTTATATGAAGTTCTCAGATTGAAGTATATGTTTAAATACAATATCACCAAATGTCTATTAGCAGAAAACAATTCCCCATTAATTATAAACATAATAAAATTATTTAAAGCTATGAGAGAAGAACATATGTCCTTAGAAAAGAGCTTTCTAATTCATGAGGTTTATTCCACTGTATTGATAAGTAATGGGGTCAGAGTTCAGACACAACCTTCATGTCACTTTCATCAAGTGTTTACCTTGATCAAGAAGTTTATCTTAATCCATTAGGTACCTATACTTCTATCAAATAAGAATTGGTTGTTTTTATGTAAAAAGTCATTTGAAGCCAGACTAGTTAGAAGCAGAATTGGTGCTTTTATTACAGGTATTTTAATAAAGAATTGAGTACAAGTTTCAGGAGAAAATGAATTACTCAAGGAGAAAAAAAGACATGGAGATTAATAATATGGATTTTTCTGAATGGGTACCATAATATATAACATAAACCAATTGGCTAAGGTTTCCTCAACAGAGGGTGGAAATTATCTTGGCAGTAGTCATATATACCATCTTGGTGAACCAAGCTTCACCTCAAAAGGTTGCTAAGATGCCTTCCCTGCCCTTTTCTATCCTTTGTAGATAGCAGATAGATGAACGTGATTGAATAGTTGCCTTTGATGGGATTATAATTAGATAAGGAAAATTGGAAGCTACTACACTTATATAAAAGTTTTATAGCTTGTTCTTTCTTTGTTAAAAATTAGGTTTCAAGTGAGGGTCCTAGAAAATTATAAACTTAAGGCTTGAAATAGAGAAAGGCTGTACCAGTTATTGATTGTGCTGGAATTTTTGCTTTGGTACTAGAGAAAGGCTGCAGATGGGTTTCAGTATGAGAAACTTCTCTCCCAAGTCATAGACCCTGGATTTCCCTTGTCGTTCTATTTTGTCTTATATCTAGGTTTATACTTTTACATAGCATGTACTATAGTTTAGCATAGTTATAGTTTTTAGTGATGATATTGCTAAACATGCAATATATCATGTTAGCTTTCTTTGAAAAGAGTTAATTTTGACTGAGATTAGAAGTAAAATAAACATCCAGAACAGGTATCGCCCATTATTAACGCCAAAACTATCAGTAAAAAATTGGTCACTTTTAAAAAATAATTCTATATCTAATGTTTTACAAGAAATGAGTCACTGGAAAATCCATACCTGAATCTGTCTAGAGAAACAAGTAATAGTATTTCAAAGATGTTTTATTCAAGTTCAGAGAAAAAATGCAGCCTGCTTATAAGAAAAATTGAGGTTCTTGTAGGGAATCACACATGATAGCACTCTGGGTGATTTCTACTCATTAGAGAGATGTGCTACACCATGCAATGGTATTGACCTCTGAATCTCTTTGTTCGATTTCTGCCCATATTAGAGAAATCAGCAAGCTTTGTGAGGTGAAGTTCCTTCATCTTAGTCCAAGTACTTTCTCTATTCCAGTATCTGTATAAGCCTATTGGTCAAGTTGTGGTAATTAATAAAAACAGCTGACCAGAGTGGATGTGATGTTCCTGAAGTTACAGTGTCCCTTCTGCAGTTAGGACTCCCCTGTATGTATTAGAAGCATATAATCCAATGTTCATTTTGAAAATACATATTTACAAATACATACACATACACACACAATTACGAGCACGTGCATGTGCGTGTGCACACACGCACAAGTGTGTGCTCACGTGCACAGCGCGTGCGCACACACACACACACACACACACACACACTTATGTTTTAGGGCTTTGTCTTGAGTTTTCATTGAGAGATGCACCCAGTCTGGTAACTTGTTTTCATTAATTACCATAACTGGACCAATATTCTTATACTGTTACTGGGATAGATGTAGCACTATCATTAAGATTGGATGGGGGGCCCAAAAAGATGAACATGGGATGTACTCACTCATAATTGGTTTCTAGCCATAAATAAAGGACATCGAGCCTATAATTCGTAAAAAATCCTAGAGAAGCTAAATAAGAAGGTGAACCCAAAGAAAAACATATAGTTATCCTCCTGGATATTGGAAGTAGACAAGATTGCCGGACAAAAAATGGGAACTTGGGGGTGGGGTGGGATGGGGGGTTAGGGGGATGGGGAGAGAAAAGTGTGAAGTGGAGGATGGGAAGAGCTTGGGGGAATAGGATGGTTGGGATATAGGAAGGGTGGATATGGGAACAAGGAATTATATATCTTAATTAAGGGAGCCATTCTAGGGTTGGCAGAGACTTGACTCTAGAGGGGTTCCCAGGTGTCCAGGAAGACGCCCCCAGCTAGTTCCTTGGGCAGCTGAGGAGAGGGTGCCAGAAATGTCCAGACCCTATTGCCATACTCATGAATATCTTGCATATCACCATAGAACCTTCACCTGGTGTTGGATGGAGAAAATGGCAGAGTCCCACATAGGAGCACCGGACTGAGCTCCCAAGGTCCTGATGAGGAGCAAAAGGAGGGAGATCATGAGCAAGGAAGTCAGGACTGTGAGGGGTGCGTTCACCCATTGAGACGGTGGGACAGATCTAACGGGAGACCACCAAGTCCAGTTGGAATGGGACTGATGGAACAGGGGACCAAACCGGACTCTCTGAATGTGGCTGACGGTGGAGGAGGACTGAGAAACCAAGGACAACGGCGATGAGCTTGAACTCTACAGCATGGACGGGCTCACTGTGAGCCTTGTCAGTTTGGTTGCTCACCTTCCTGTTCTTAGGGGGAGTTGGGAGGACCTTGGACTTAACATACTGAGGGGAACCCTGATGGCTCTTTAGCTTGGAGAGGGAGGGAGTGGGGGTATGGATGGAAGGGAGGGGAGGGAAGGGGGAGGAGGAGGGGAGGGGAGGGAAGGGGGAGGAGGACGGGAGGAGGTGGAAATTTTTAATAAAAAATGAGAAAAAGAAAGATTGGATGGGGTTTGGGCTGGAGAGAAGGTGAGCAGGTGGAAGGAAGGGTGTGGGGGGAGAAATTGGTTGGAATGTAAAATGAAATTAAAAACCAAAGGAAAAAAGAAAACTCAACTTATATTTATCTAAATGCTTTTTTGCCATTATTTTTCCTCACTCAGAAATTATTGTAGATTTATGTCTCCAGTATTTATTTCTTTAAGAAATATATACTGTTTGTGTAGTCTACAAATTCTATGCATTTAAGAGGTTTATATTCTCTTCTAATTTATATTTTCATTTAAGGTGTTTATATTCTTGCTGTTCCATCGGAATGAATGTTTTAAATGAAACAGTATTCTCCTTCCAGCAGGAGACAAACAATGAACAAACCACAACTATAATCAGATTTGCCCATTGTTTTTTTTTTTTTTTTTTTTTTTTGGTTTTTCGAGACAGGGTTTCTCTGTAGCTTTGGAGCCTGTCCTGGAACTAGCTCTTGTAGACCAAGCTGGTTGTTTTTTTTTTTTTTTTTTCATAGAAAATTATCAAATCTTTTTTTGTTTTTCTTTTTTTTGTTTTATTTGTATATTTATTTATTAAAAATTCCCACCTCCTCCCATCCTCCCATTCCCCCCACTGCCCCTCCCCCTCCCTCTATAGTCCTAAGAGAAGTCAGGGTGCCATGCCCTGTGGGAAGTCCAAGACCCTCCCCCCTCCATCCAGGTCTAGGAAGGTATGCATCCAAACAGACTGGGCTCCCAATAAGCCAGCACATGCAGTAGAATCAAAATCCGGTGTCATTATTATTAGCTTCTCAGTCAGCCCCCATTGTCAGCCATGTTCAGAGAGTCCGGTCTGATCACATGCTCATTCAGTCCCAGTCCAGCTGGCCTTGGTGAGCTCCCAATTAGATCAGTCACACTGGCCCAGATGAAGAGCAGAAAGAGGGAGAACATGAGCAAGAAAGTCAGGACCACGAGGGTTGCATCCACCCATGGAGACAGTGTGATTGCCCATTGTTTTTTAATTCTTGATTGCTCAAGAAAATCTGTTTGTAGTGTTGGTGAAGATCTTTTCCCATTCTGTAGGCTTCTGTTTTGTCTTCTTGAGTGCATCCTTTGACTTACAGAGGTTTCTCAGTTTCAGGAGTTCCCAATATTGTTGATCTCAGTGTCTGTGCTACTGGTGTTATATTCAGGAAATGGTCTTCTATGCCAATGTGTTCAAGGCTACTTCCTGCCTTCTCTTCTAGGAGGTTCAGTGTGGCTGAATTAATGTTGAGAATTTTGATTCATTTGGACTTGGGAAGTTTTGGGGGCCACTATCAGTGGCAAAAGTATTTATCCCTACTGAATGAATTTGTTTCTTGGAGCCGAATCACTGTGAAAGGATAACTTTTTTAGCCTAGATGCAGGTGCGAGGGCCTTGGTTCTGCCTCAAGTGATGTTACAGAATTGGTTGACTCTCCATGAGAGGCCTCAAACTCTCTGAGAAGTGGATACTGGATTAGAGGAGAGGGAGAGGGGACTGGGATTGGTATGCAAAATGAGAAAGGATTGTTTTTAAAAAACTAAAATAAAAGAATATGTTTGTATGTTCACAGACATTCATCACCTATCCAGGTAGCTCTAGAGGAATTCACCCCACCTCATTTTTACAATATCCATTTGTTCAGGAATGTAGGAACACACTGCTAGGGGAATCAAACTAGTTCTTAACAGGAAGTAATGTTCTTAGCATAAATATTCCAACCCAAAGAAGCCTGTGCTGTACTTTTCTGGTGGGAGATTTCCATAGGTTGTACTTCCCATCCTCATCCAACACAGATGCATCAGATTCCTTGGCATTTGGTGGAAAAGCAGTGTGACCAACACTAAGAAAGGCAATTGAACTTTCTTTTTTTATGTGTTATTTAATTCTGAAACAAAGACAAATAGCCAACTAAATATTAGGTTCATTCCAAATGTAACTAAACCATTAGTATAGGAGCAAGCCATAATATGCTAAATAGAAACAAGAGCACCCAAAGGAAGTTCTTTACTTCCTACCAATATAGGAAGTAAATTACTATACCAATATAGTAAATACCAATTTACTTCCTACCAGTGTAGGACTCAGCCATCGATAAATTTAATGGAGGCTTGAGTCTCAGTAGTTTACCCAGAAACAATACCTGGTTGCAGGAAGTACAATAAACTGAGGTTACCTGAGCACCATCCAAGAACAAACCACCCAAAGGAAATGCCTAAAGTTCTAACCCTTGTAAATAGGATCACCTGCCAGCACACACTCACCAGGACACCTATAGACAAAAGTCAGTCAATTAAGAGTCCTGAACCTTAGAAATCCTGCACCCCCACCTTTACTACTATAAAAACCCAATGGAGCTCGGGGTTCTCCAATTATTTCAATACATTGGACACACAGAAAGATTGAGTTTGCAAACTTGTATAAAATAAAGTCTCTTTGGTTTTCATATGGGACTCGGTCTCCTTGTTGGTTTTTGGGGGGCTTCACAGACCTGGGCATAACAGTTAGGTGTTACGGTTTTCATTAACTAAGGAAAAGAGATTTGTAACTGAGGATCTTCAAATCTGAAATATTCACTTCATATTTATATAATAAATATATTTTAGTATAAACAAATTTTTAATTTTCTAACAGACTATCAAAGTTTTGAGTAAATTACAATGACGTAACTCTTAAAATGCTACTGAAAAAGCAGACAACATGTAAAAGAATATACATTGTAATATACTAAAACTTAAAGAATTTAGTATAAGGCAGGAGTTGAAAATGTGACCAGAGGAACAGGATATCGTTGTGAATGTATGACCAAGTATACACATGTAGCCTTCCCAAATTCTTGATTACTTCTGACTCTTATGACTTAGAGGTTGAAATTGTCTGTATATATTATGAAGTTCAAAATTATGCCAGAGTAGTTGATAATCAGGATGTAGATATTAAATACACAAAAGTTTTCAAATGTCCAAGAGATTTCAATGACAACTATCAAAAGCATTGTAAAGTAAATTTTATACATTTACATACAATAAAGGCTAAATGTTATTAACAGAATAAATGTTATTAGCAGAAACTAAAGAATGATGAATACATATAATTTTAAAAAAAAATAAATGAGGTTAACAAAGAAAGGAAGCAGATACACAGAATCTTTATAAATGGGGAAATCTAACTAGTCAATAAATGTGTTTCAGAAGTGCTCCAAATGTCCTATAGTAGTGAGAGTGACATTATAATCTATGAATATTAAGAAGTAGATTTATGGGGACTCATATACTGCTGCTTGCATTAAATTACATATCTATCTATCTATCATCTATCTATCTATCTATCATCTATCTATCTATCTATCTATCTATCTATCTAATTTTGAGAACAAGTTGATAATGAGCTAAATTTGATCACACGAATATAATATAAGACAGCTTAAAGACCTACTACTCCCAGTTGTAGATATTCAACTAAAGGTGTTTGGAGGTGCATATGGATGCAAGGACTTTATACAGTGTTATTCATTAGGTTTGCCAATAATGATACATATCCTATGTTTATCAAAACTAGAATGATTGGAGTGTGACATAACAAAAATAGAGTGTACATGGTGCCAAAGTCTGACGAAGCATAATCACAGAAGCATGGACAGGGACTGATGGAGGAGGAAGGAAATGCAAACAAGAATAAAGTCCTCAGGACGGAGATATTAACAGATAAACACAAAACTTCCTCTTAGGGAACCTTCCTTTGTTACTTCCTGACTGTCACTGTACTGAAAACAGTAATTTACAAACCCTGTATTAGGCTGTGGAGAATATTAAGCACTATTTGTTATGAAATTCAACAAGCAAGCTTATTCAGGCCATATTTAAATTTTACAAAAGCAGTGCTTGAAAATGCTGTCTTAAGCCCATTATATAGTGAATTACTTAAGAAGGGTTAGGAGAAAATGCACATGTTAATGTCACGGCGAGAGGACGCTTACCTTTAATAATGCTGCTAAGGAGGGGATGATTAAAATCAAATACTTTGCCCTTTCATTCTCATATTTTTCCTCTCAAATCTGACAAAAGGCATTTCCGAGATGAACTACTAAATGATAAAGCTTTGTGAGGTTATTACAAATGCTAATAGAATGCCTTCCCTCAACACATTTTTAAGGGAATAAATCCACATAAAACTGCTGCAGAGGCAGAAGTTGATGTGTTTTAACTCATTAGCCCACTTTATGTGTCTGTGGTGCAGACAATCAGGATAAGCGACTGAGAGAAGAGCCTTCGGCTCATAGGCTGCCCTGCAGTTTATGGTGAGGCCTACTGAGAGCAGATCTTCCTGGGGGAATATCTGAAGCAGGGAGAATGTAATGTAGTGTGAGAAAATAAGGAAGAGAGTGGAAGTCATCATGTTAATGTCGACTGTAATCTTTCTGATTTTGCCACTTCCTGAAAATGCTTCCTCTGTTACCCATGTCCCCTTTGACCTTATCTGGTGAAAAGGGTATCTTCAGAGTTTTGGCTTTCTATTGTAGTTTGTGGATACAGTTTCTTCTCATGTTCTAATGATTGAAAACAATTGTCTGAAAGTTCCGTACTGTCTGGGCTTCTCATCTGTCATTTTTGTCCTCATGAATTTTCTGTAAAATACTGTTGTCATTAGTACATGGTGTATTTCTCCTTCTTCTGAGGACTATCTGATAAATGTGACAGTAATTGAACCTATGATTTTATATGTTCAAGAAATGTATTTAAACACAGTTGATTTTCCTTTCTCTTTCTCACATGTGTTCTCTTATCTCCCAAACCTCTAACTAGTAAAGCCTCACTGCCAATTCCTATGCCAGTTTTTCATTTACTGGACTCCGTACACATTCACTTGTATCAAAAAACCCATATTTAAAAAAATCAGAAACTAGTATTCACATATAAGAGAGAATAGGATATTCGTTCTTTGAGCTTGGCTTAACCAAACATTTTGAGTTTTTGTAAAAGGGCATAAGAGCCAATTTCGTTTTCTTTGTATTTTGAATAGTGTAGTAGTGACCTACATTTGCAAGTTTCATACCATAGAATACTATGGTTATGTTTCATGTGTAGTACAGTTTGTCCTCATGTCATTTCCATTTTTTCCTTTCCACAGAAGCATGTATACTGTTTTCCATTGAGGTATCACACACAAGTGATTTGTTTTCTTGTTAATTGCAGTTATGAATGGATAGGATGAAAATAGAGAATTTTACCACAAGTTTAGAAATTTTGATTTTAGCTGAGTACAGTGAGGTATTGAAACCTGATGACAGATTCACAAAATAAGATATGGTAAAGATTTTTGGTGGCCATTCGATGTCAGAAGTATCACATCACTTGAAAGGGCTTTTCTTGCTAAATAAGTGGGATCATTGTGACATCAAACACAGATGCCTCTTCAAACTAAGAGGAGGGGAAATGATCATATGAATATGGAGGACAAGTGGCATAAGCAGATGTGCAGGACAGATATTGACACAGGGGTATCTTCCTCAATGACACTATCATAATGCCTATTTTTACTTTTATTTGTTTTGTGTATGCATAAACATGCATACACATGAACATGCCATGCAACACATGTGGTAGTCAGAGGACAACGTGGAGGAGTTTCTACTCTGTTTTTCATTATGGAGGTTCTAGGTAGGTACAAGTATATTTTTACACACACATAAGCACACACAGAGAGAAATTGCATGTGTAAATACATATGAGAGAGTTCATACTATTTTTATTTTTTGAGATTGTGTGACACCATCTTCTATTATATATTCCAAGTCCTTCCATATACTGCAAACTTTGTGATTTCATTTTTATTATGAGTTGAGTGGTTTTCCATTTTGTAAATGTAACAGATTTCATTACCCTTGCATCTGTTCATGGATAACTAGGTTGGTTCAATTTCCCTTCTATACTAATCAACACAGGAATAAACATGGTCATGCTTGTATCTCTATGACAAGAATGGAATTTTCTGGGCTTAATCTCTGGAATGAAATATTTGCATTGTAATTATGTCTGATTTATTTTTTTGAAAAAAAATCTCCAAGTGTATTTCCATAATGGCTATTCTCCAAATATTCCTGATTTTCCAAAACCTCTCCATGTTTGTTGTCAAATGTCTTGACAATAGCACTTTTTCCTGGAGTGATATGGAATCACTAAGCAGTTTAATTCATCTAAGAAAGAAGATCCTCCTGGAATGGCATCTCTCCCTATCATGCTAGTAGCAGCTACTAGCTTGAGTTTCATCTACAACTGGGAGTGGAACTGCCTGTACTTTGCAGTGAAATATCCATGGTGCTCATGAGCACAAGAAAATGCATAGTTGACTATGGGTGAGAAGAGTCCCGTTAAAATCTCCAACTAAAACTAGACAAGTGTGCAATTATGTTCCTTTGACTGAAACTTCATACAAAATAAAACCTGACTATCCAAATATTAAAATACATTCCTAAAGTAGCCTTACAAGAGTTTCAAGCATGACCATGCTGTGGGATATTTTTACATTGTGTGAAAATGTATTGCTGTAGCTGCTGTAATAAAAAGCTGAATGGCCAACAGCCAGGCAAGAGGTCGATGCAGGATTTCCAGGCAGAAGAGAGCTTTGGGAAGAAGAAGGCAGAGTCTCCCACCAGACATGAATCGAGAGCATGGGCAATACCGAGAGATGAGGTAATGAATCATGCAACAGAACACAGAATAAAATAAATGGGTTAATTTAAGTTATAAGAGATAGTGGGAAAAGCTAAGTCTGAGCTTTTATAATTAATAATAAGTCTCCATGTCATTATATATGAGCTGACAGCCCAAAGAAAAATCTGACTACATGACCAGGCATATTTCTCAACATAGATATCTTTTCAGTATTATAAGTTAAAGTAATAGTACAGTCCTTATATATTGCCAACAACTTAAAAAATATTAAATACAATGGTTTATGAGTATAATGAAAATAATGAACAAAACTATTTTAGGGATAAATACTCTATAAATAATAAATTGATGCGATCTATCTGAAATTTCCAATTAAAGATAAATGGTGAACCAGAAATTAATTATATATCAAATTTAGTACATAGTCCTATAAAATACAAACATATTGGTTTGCACTAATAATAATAAAAATAAACAATTGAATTATTAAATACATCCTACTACAGATAATGTACCCATATACTAGCTATGTATTATATAAAATAAAAACATATTTGAAATAAATAATACATAATTCATAATATGAAACACTTCACATACTGAAATACTTAGCCTTTGTTATTTGAGTAGCATAAATTATTTAAGGCCAGAAATTGAAGAATTGTTCATGCAAATTGAAATGGCAACATAGTGGTGGGTTGACAGAACTTCTGTATCAGAACATTTTTGCTGGAAATAACACAGTTATCAGCAGGCAGCCTTCTTTACAGTTTAATCATTGAAATGAAGATGAAATAAATACATAGTTCTGGATCTTAAGATAGTTAGATAATAGGGCAATACATAAGATAGATTATTGTTCATCTAAGTTCTTCTAAAGGCTTTTGGCTCAGTCTAAGAGTTGTCATAAACATTTGATTGAGTAAACCATCTTATATCCTTTAATAATACTTAAAGGTTTATGTGAGATAAGGACAGGACTTGTGATGAAAAAATATAAACAGGAATTTAAATTTTAAATTGGCAGGTTGATGTAGGATTTTGCTCTGTATGTTGTGAATAAGTTTTATTTCCATTGGTTAATAAAGAAGCTGCTTTGGCCTACTAGCAGGGCATAATAGAACAATACATGAATTTCAATTAGAGAAAGAGGTAAAAGCAGGCAGATTCAGCAAGATGTCATGTAGCCGCCACAGGAGACAGACATTGGAAGGAACCTTAACAGTAGGCCAAAGCAGCATGGCAATACACAGACTAAAAGAAATGGGTTAATTTAAGGTAAGAGTTAGTCAGAAATATGCCTAAGCTATTGGCCAATCAGTGATGTAATTGACATAGTTTCTGTGTAATTATTTTGGGTCTGGGCTAATGAAAAAACACACAAAGAGACCTGGGTCATTCGAAAGGAGATCAGCCGAATGCCGTTTATTTAGCCTTGGGGAAAATCTTATATACCCCACTCCTGACCAAGGAATTCCACCCAGGCAGGTGGGAAATTACCATATCTAACAATAGATTCAACAATGCCCTACAGCTAATCACCAGGTGGGGCAGAGGGAGCACAGGAACAAACAGGATGATTAGTCATCTGACCAGAAACTGTCCTCAAGCTGAGCCCCAGGAACAAGGGCAGACCCGAGCCCTACAACGAAATATTTATCTATCAAACATTTCCCATTAAATAACTGTTAAACAAAAGTGCACAAGTGGAATTTTTCAAATGATAGGATATATGATGAACATGTGTATGTATACAGCATATATGTATGTATGTATTCACAGGGGACAGATGGCCAAATATAAAAGGAAAATCTTTTACTCATGAATTCACTAAAGAAGTATACTTTTGGAAAATTGAAGCAATGTAGAGCAGTTTTAAAAAACAACTTCACTCAACTTTTACAAAATCTTCTATTCTTATTGTATTAGACCTGCAACACATTTAAATATATATTTCTCTGTTTCTGTGCAATCAGAAACCATAACTAAGTTTGCTTAATGCCATTACATCAGTGTAATCACTCTGGGGTTTTGTATAAATTTCTTTTTATAACTAGATTTCTATAAGTTACCTTTAAACTACTCTAAAATGTCATCATTTTTATCTACCCATATTCATTATCCTTATAGTGTAGGTCAGAATTTCTCAGGGAGTATCAGTGAGGCTTGTCTCAGACTACAGCATGTTTAAGGCTCAACTGAGGTGAATTTGCTTCCAAACATACATAGGATCTGTGACAGGAATCAGTTCTCCGTCAGCTGTTGTAGAGAATTTGCAATATTCTCTGTGTCATACAGACCTGATAGGAGAAAGCTGAGAGACACAAATATGAAGGAAGGATCGTAGGAACCATTCTGAGGAAGAAATTAAAGTAGAGGATATGCAGGACTGCTACTTACTGCCTTTACACTTGTTTATTTCAGTCTGTGTTCTTATCCACCTGAGGTCCACCTGCCAATTTAGACACCATCAACAGTGGAGAATTCAACATCAGTCATCAATGAAGAGTATGCCCCTTTCTTTTGATTTAATCATGGGAAATCGACAAATTTATAAATATTTGTGTACAGTATAAGTCATGGCTTTAAAACTATGCTGTATGATTCTTGATGCTTTTTAGAGTATTTAATCACATTACTAGATACAAACCAATGCCATAAAATTCAAACTAACCTTTAAAAGTACAGTCCACAGTATGATTTATTAATATGAGTAGATTAAATTCTATAAAAGTTTTCACAACATCTCCATGTAAAAATAATGAAAGAGAGAAACTTAAGTTTTTTTAATTTGAGATTTCTTTGTATTATGACTTAATTCCACATAACTTATATTGAAAGTACATTGGAAAATGTAGTTTGTAAAGTACTTGATAATACTTACAAGCAAAATATCCATTTGCCAAAAATATATAATGTGTGAAATCCTCATCTTTTATTTTACTTAATGAATTTTTGAAAAGCCTGTATAATATATATGAAATTTCTCAAATCAAGTTCCATGGTACTCCATTATTTTTTAGTTTTTGTTTGTTTGTATGCTTGCTTTATTTTGCTTTTTAATTTTAACTTTAATTCAGCCAGAAGTAAAAACTATAACTAATTTAATGACCCTGGAGTCAACGCTTCTCACATGGTTACAAATAATGAGGGACTGAATACTACATCAAAAAGCAAATCCCTTTAGGTCATAAAACACCCAGAATTATCCAAATATATTTGTTTGTGTATCTGTGTTTCAAAGAGACTATTCTAAAATCTAAAATGGTAATCTAAAAATGAAAAATGAATGAAAGTGATTGAAATATTTCATTTCTATTCTATTAAGTATCAAAACTATACCTACTCCAAATTTTAATCAAATTGTAAAGAGACACTAGTGACTAGTGAGTTATTTGCATAGTAGGTCAGTCCTTCTCGGACATGCGAACCTGAATAGTGATGATTGCAAATATTCCCATTAAACTAGGGTAGAAAACAGCATCAATAAGTATATGAATAGTGAATACAAAGGGAAGGATCTCCAGACATAGAAAGGTATAAGACAGTAAGGAGAAAAACCTGAGGTTACTAAAGATTCTAAATGTATTAATTTTATAAATGATGTAGTGAACTTGCCTCTAATTCTACAGTTACTAAATATCTATCTCTGTTTTGGAAAAACATAAAAGGATACCAGTAGATTGGGTAAATTCAATTTTGCACATGCTATCGTGTTCTATTAAATACAGAATTGTAATAATGTTCAGTAACAGGAATAGGAGAGTGTTTCATAAAAATATTATTAATTCACAATGATAAGCACAGACATGTACATATTTGTGTGATTTAATTTTCTTTGTGATTTCATCATCTTGTTAAAAGAAATAAAATAATAAAGTCTCAACAATGAAATGTTTTCACATTACCATTGAAGTCTTGCTGGCAATGGTACACAATTATTGGACAGAAAGCAGAATGATTTATGTTCATCTATAATGTGGGAGTAGAGCCCACTTGTTCATCCCAGCTGCCCAGCTAGCTTACAACTGAAATAAGCACACAGAAACTGTATTAATTAAATCACTTCTTGGCCCATTAGCTCTAGCTTTTATTGGCTAACTCTTACATTAATTTAACCCATTTCTATTAATATGTTTATCTCCATGTGGCAGTGGCCTACTGGCAAAGATTCAGCATGTCTGACTTTTGTCTCTCCAACTCTACCCTTCTTTTCCCCAGAATTCAGTTCTGTCTTCCTTGCCTACCTAAGTTCTGCCCTATCAACAGGCCAAGGTAATTAACCAATAAAAGCAACACATAAACAGAAGGACTTCCCACACCACTATAAAAGTAGGTATTCTACACCAAGTTTTGTTTTGATGAAATATGATATTAGATTTATTTAGTAAATCTGTGACTAACTTCTGCATGCAATTACTTGTATAAATATAGTTGGTTAATCTAGCATAATTTTAGTCCTGTACTAACAATGTTTCCAAAAATTTCTACTTTAATAGTTGGTTCTTTTTTTTCATTTTTGGAACAAAACAGCTGATAATCACAACCAATGGATGACAGGCTAATACTTGAAGGTACAAGTCATCATGAAAAAAAGCCAGGTGCTTTTATCTAGGTGTTTAAACATCTCCTAGGTGTTTAAATATCTACCCAAATTGTCAGTGATAATGAACCCTCCCAAGTCTATACCTTGTGATATTGGCATCCAATGACCACATCATTATACCTGTGACTGTAGGCTACTGACCAACTGTATCATGATGCAAGCTATATTCATTTCCATTTCATCATGCATAAGCTCACTTCTCTAACTTCTCTCTCTCTCATTCTCTCTCTCTCTCTCTCTAAAAATAAAACATATTTTTAGTATTGTTTGTTTTATAATTGTGTTTTAGAAACAAAATCTTACTATATATCTCAAGCTATCCTTAATCCAGAACTTCCAAGAACAGCTCATATGTGTTTGGTACATAGCTTTATGCTATCACGACCTATTGGTATTATCCTAGTTTGGAACTGTCTGATATTAATTACAACTATCTAATCTTTCTATCCTTTTATTAATTATATTCATTGTCAGACTATTATCAGACAAAAAGTTACTGCATTCAGAGATGAGAAGTCTTTAAAAGAATTAGTCATTCTACCAACAAAAATGTACCTAAGCTTCTATGTAGCTTTTCTGAACACCTTTAAGGTATACAACATGATGATATGGACAAAGAACACAGCAAAAATGTACACGGGACTCAGTTGAAGATCTTGATATATTCTGATTACTAATAATTATCTGACTAGACTTAACATAATAAATACTATAAAATAAATATGGCATTCTGAACAACAAAAGAATAATGGAACTTTACTGTCACAAGGAAAATATCATTTAAAATGTATAAATAGGAATAGTTGGCTTATTACCTATAGTTCTCTCTCATGAACTCAATTCTACTAAAATTTTGATTATAATTAGAGAAGCTTGTTTTAATATTTCCCACCCAAATCTGGTATAGAATGAATGTATACAGTTTTAAGGCACCATATCTTATTGTAGCAATGTTAGAAAAGTGATATATCATCTTCAATCCTATGCAATTTTTTTTTTTTTTGGTTTTTCGAGACAGGGTTTCTCTGCAGCTTTAGAGCCTGTCCTGGAGCTAGCTCTAGTAGACCAGGCTGGTCTCGAACTCACAGAGATCCACCTGCCTCTGCCTCCCGAGTGCTGGGATAAAAGGCGTGCGCCACCACCACCCGGCAATCCTATGCAAATTTAAGCAGAAGATTTTTTTGGTAGATTCATAAACTAGGAATCAGAAAGTATGATACAGTTATAATATAGTCAGCTCATCAAGTATTGAAGCCCCCAAATCATTTTTTGTATTTAAGAACTGTTACTTATAATCTTGATTTAACATAAATATTCTTATGATATACCTTGCATGTAAATATTTACTAGCTGGATTTAATTTGAAATATGATGAAATACACATACCAAGAATAACATTTGTGCAGAGAAAGGCTGGAGACTCCAATACGAATTACAAGTAGATAAAAATCCATTAGAAGACATCAAAGGACTGTGAGTACCTTTCTCTATATGGGTGGCTCTTAGTTCCTTCAACATCTTTGGGGAGGACAGCAGTTTCAATACAGGGTTTCTTTGTGTGTCTTTGGAGCCTGTCCGGGAACTTGCTATGCAGAATATGCTGGCTTCCTTCAGCATCTTAAGGGTAGCCAAGACATACGGAAGGATGTCTCTCCAGGTATAACATTGAAGACTTAGGAATGCTAGACTGAAGACAGATTATGGATGAAATGGAGTTGCACAGTTCAGAGGTTTGGGTTTTGTTAGTGTCTTTTATTAACAGACAGACCAACAAATGAGGGACAACAAGTAAAATCATAGTAAGGTTTCTTTCAGCAGATTTCTAAACATTTCCTGCCATTACTGTCTAAACATGTAAAAGTTCTGCAAAGTCATGCTTAGATGTCACATTTGAGAGAGACTCTATTATCCATCAAAATTCACACTAGACAAAAAGGGACAAAATGAGACAGCATGTTTGTGCATTGTTTAATGTGCCAGTGCTCCTATATGTAAGAGATATTATTTGCTAAATATCATTTTTTGTAATTGTGGATAATGATATAATGCCTATGTTAAGAATGAAGATGGTGAAGTAGGCTATATTTAGAGTAGACTAGATGGAAAGTCAAGGGAAAGTTCTAGGTCCATTTTCTTGTTCTCAGTGCACAGATCAAATTAAAAACAACACTGTACTTTAGGTACTGATGTAGCTCAGCTGGTAGAATGCTTTTCAGGCACACGCAGATCCTGGCTTACATTCCAGTCCTGCCCAAAGCAGGTGAGACTGTCTGTAATCTCAGCATTTAGAGGTGGAATCAGGAAGACCATAAATTCAAAGCCACCTTCAACTGCATGACTTTGAATTCAACATAAGATATGAGATCCAGTCTTAAAATGTTAAAAATAAACACGAATAAACATATGACTGCGTTGAAGCTATATAATACCTTTGTGGAGGAAATTAAATAAAAAGATGCTTTCTTTCTTTAAATACCCATTTATTTTACCGAAATACAGCATATGGTATGTTAAATATTAGATTTTATTTTAGCAGCTCTGCTCTAACTTTTCTAACATGTGGTTATGCATTTTAATTTTTATGTGCCGGTTTACAGCTCTGTGAGCAGCTGTTATGTGTAAACACTGAAATCAGCATCAGGTAAGTGTGTTGTTCCACAAGGAAAATGGAGGGCACTCTGCTGCTGCAAAGAAAGAGCATATACCTATTTTGGATACCAGGAAAATACAGCTATGTAGTTTCTGTGACTCCAAATGATAAATGTCAGAGAAATAAAATATTTTAGGACAACAAAAAATTAAATTAGCCAAAATCTAGCATTTCTTAATGCAAAAACAAGTATGTAGAAAATTATACAGTTGTAGTAATTTTTTATTCAATAGATTTGACTGATTGTGATGTGTTTGTTTTCCCGGGACCTAAAGACACTTCCTGAGGTCATCATATCCATTTTGCTGACTTTGAGAAGATCTGAGGTAACCAAAACAAATCAATTAATCACACAGCTGGACTCTCCTCTCACAAAGCAGCGTAACAAGCCTTGGAAATGATTTCTACAAATCATTTCAAGGAAATCTCCCTGTGTACAGAATATCTAGGAAGCCTGCATTTCTGTTCCCAACTTTTCACTTGCTAGACAACTTTCGCACTGATATGTTTGTATTTAACGCTAATGGCGTCACTCCGTAGCCAGGTTGAGAACTAGTGTTATGAATGAACATGGTTCTAGGTTGTGTTGTAAGAGCTAAACTCTGAGCAAAACTTCAGGCTTGTGCTGCTGGAGTCTCCAGAGTGAAGGGTGTCTCTGACAGAAGTGAACCAAAGCCCGTGCAGGACTGAGGCATGAAACTCACACTTTTGCCTGGAAAAAAAGGTAATAAAATGATGAGAATATACAGTATTATACTTCATGAAATTAAATTGAATTCTATGTAGTTTTAACCTAAAAGTTAAAGGTTAAAGAATGATAGATTTTTAAAAGCATAAAGTGTTTGGATTTCTCTCCCCTGAAAATTTGAGCTGAACTCGATGACCTGGCATTTATACCCTGATAAGAGAAGACTCTATAAGCTTTCCAAGTTTCTGAAATGAACTCACTCCCCATTTCAAATATCTCTAAGGTTTAATGTTCAAAGAATATGAAGTAGAAAGAGGATGTTGAACTGGGGACTTTCTCATGGAGAGACATAATCTTTCCTTCCTTCATTGTCAGCTAATGCCTGGGGCAAGCCTGGAGTTAAAATTGCCCATATCTTATCTTCATTCCAAACATTTTTGTCTCCAAGTTGTGTCCTATAAGTAGTTGATTTTTCTTCAACTTCCTAAAATAATTTCCTCTTTTAGTCTAAATTTTTGCATAGATATTTCTAGATATTTCTAACCAAATTTCTACAATTTCTGCAAAATAAATTAGCTCAAACTGGCAAAAAAAAATTCAGAGTTAAAGTGAGAATATTTTGCCAATAATAAAATAATAAATGATAAAATTTGACCTTTACAGAACATGGTATAAACATGTCTTAAATACAATACTGATCTAAATGATGTTCAGAGGATCAGGAAAGGAGATAACTCTGCAAGGATATCTGAATAAGGGATTCCTCACTAAGAGAGATGACTGGTGTTGACCTCAATTCTGATTATCCATGTTTCATTTCTCCTGAATGACATTAATGACTTCGCATATGAGTTGTTTTGGAGCTTTAAGCAGAGATAAGGTTTCCTAAGTAATCGATACCCACTAAGAAACACATAAAATTTAATCATGTGATTTGCACCTTGCTGTGATAGTGGAGTCATTATTTTCACAGTTACAACACTTTGTTTCTTGCCTCTCATCTAGTCTCTGTAAGAGAGTAACTTGGGTAAGACACAAATACTGAGAGTACAGGCATCGTTGTCTTTTCATGAAGAGTATCATTTTCCCCTCCTTGTTTCTATGACAGGAACACGAGTACATTTATTTAAATATTTGTGGAGATATGTATGTGGGTGTGTATGTGTGTTTCCTTATGATCATATAATGTATTTACATATAGAACACAAAAGGCAATGATCATGAGTTAAATAATGTAGAAGACATCAACAGCACCACCAAAAAGAAAGAAAGAAAGAAAGAAAGAAAAAAAGAAAGGAAGGAAGGAAGGAAGGAAGGAAGGAAGGAAGGAAGGAAGGAAGAAAATGTTGTAGCTATTTGGTGTTTAACAACAGAGAAAAATTGTACACACACAAATATATAAATACAATTTTCATATTAAAGTTGATACTTTTGCATAAGTTCAAAACAATTTTAAGACTAAAAGGAAAACTTTGGAAATTATTTATGAATTCTACTAAAGAAATTCTTTGTACAGTGGTGATGCATTGTAGCCTCCAAATTTATGTTTTAAAGTCTTACTTTTAGTGCAAACACATATTTGGATTTAAAATACAAAAGAGGTGTGTGGTTAAGGAAGAAGCTGCTATAGTTCCTATTCTACAGGAGTCCTTATAACGAAAACAGCACAGTACCAGTCAGAGAGACTACAGTAAGATGTCTGCAAATGACAGCCTTCCATGGGCCAATATGAAAAGTGCTCAGAAGATAACAGCCCCACCTTAATCTTCACCTTAGATTTACCTGTCAGAATGTAAGGAAACATGCTGTATGCTTAAGCCACCCAGCTTATTGAAATTTGTTATGGTGATTATAACAAATTCTACCTGAGATAATATGTGAAAAAGGATCGTCATTGCACATTTGAATGAAGAATATTCTCATCTTATCATTCACAAAGGAAACATACTTCAAATTTTGTCTGGTTATAGGAATGAATCATGAGGAGGAGTCATTTAATTTCCATGTTTCTTTAGGAGAACAATAATAGTAGGTACTAGGTTTGCCTCTAGTGCCTGTGATCTCAGAGAAAGTATCTGATCAAAATATATTGCAAGGAAAAACTTTAAAAAGAACCTATGTAAATTCTTAAGCATATAAATATCAGGCTGCATTTAAACATCCCTTCTGAGCTTCTCTTTAATACTTATAGAATCCTGGAAGAAATAAATCACAATTGTGTTTGTTTACTTATTTCCCACTTTGAAGGGAAAACAATTATATTTATAACATTCCTATTTTTATTAAGTCTCAGATGATTGGATCAAAGTTCAGAGAAAAGAAAATATGTATAGATTCCACCTAAATGGATTATCATTATTTGAAATTCTTTTGTTTATACAAATCTTTCCCTCTCATCAGAAGTTTCATTGACTTATTTCTTAATATCACCCACAGCCTCTACTTTCTATTTTTTTTCCATAAGGTGAACTTTTCATAAAAACAAAATAGTAATATTTGGGCAAATATTCATGAATTAATATTTCCTATTCAACATGTATGTATTTATATATTTATTTTTTTCCTGTTACTTTTTTAGTATACACAAAAGCAAACACAGACACAAACACATAAACACACATCACTGAACAGATAGACTTGCTTTAATACCTTGATATGTTAGTAGTAAGGACTTGCCAAATGTTGTAGTTCCTTGTTTTATTGAGGTAAAAGGATACAACAGTCAAAATACATTTCTTCCACAGTGAAATAACTATGTAAGTTATTATTTCCTATAGGTATGGTAAGACTAGAATTGCTTCTATTTATTTTTTGTAACTCTGATAATTTTAAGGCATCAGAATTTTGTGATGTGAATTTGTATTATCTATTATATTATAAGCTCACCTAATGTGTGAGAACATCTGCTCACTCTAAATAGGGCACCAACAACCAATCCAGGAAATGACTCTGTCCAACATGCTTTGATGAAACAGTGAATACTCATGGACTATGGCAAAATACACTCTTGGGAATATACATGTGTGGATGTACTTAAAAGTAGCTGCATCTCTGCAAAGCTTACCTCAGCGAGATGACTCACAGATCTGCATCCCTAAGCTCTCTGTGCATCCAATAGTAGTAAATTGCACCAAGGATAATCTTAGCTTCATTGATTGTTTTTAAAAGTTAAGAACAACCTGGGATTTTTGTATTTATTATTATTATTATTATTATTATTATTATTATTTATGAGCTTAGAAAACTTTATATCCCCAAGTCTTTAAAAAAATTCGCTCCATGTAGGGATGCTTCATTCATAGGAGAAAGCTACACTTCACCACCTCTCTTCACTATTGTTTGTAAGTAACACTTTCATATCTTCCACAAAATTGAAGAAAGTAAAACAAACATTAGGATGTAGCAAAACCTGCCATGGGATTCAAAATAATCATGAACACTGTTGAATTTCAGTAAAATTATAAAAACAAACACATACACTCACAATTTAAAGCAAATTGTTCCCAAATAACTCTTAGCATGTCATCATCTTCTGAATTATTAAATAGAACATGGTATTAATATATTCTCACTCCTAAACCACAAGGAATCATTTTCCTGAAAACCTTGCTCCTGTCTATTTACGTTTTAGGGCTCCCCCAAATGTCTCATTTTCAACATATCCTACAAAAATCTGCTTAGCAACTGCTTACTTAAAAATTCATGCTGCGTCCTAACTCAGTGCTTCCGTGGGTGCTCAAGAATTTGCTTTCCTGGTATCTGGTCTTCCACATGGTTATAATAGGGTTGAGAAACCTCCTATTTTAACAAATGAAGCTGTTTACTCAAGTAGAAGCTGTGGGTAGAGAAAAAAAAGAATAAATCAAAGTTTCTCAAAGCTCCATACTGTTTGCAGAATGAATTTCAGCAGAATAATTATATGCACCTACACATCATTGCCTTGGGCCATACTCTGCATGCCATTTTTCAGCGAGAGGGTTGAAATGGTTCAAAGACACCTAATACTTCTAAAATAGAGGTGACAAATTTATGCAATTGTTCTCGAGACTCTTTGTGCACAGAAGTGTAAAATTTGGGGTAATCAAATCTGGAAACACAGCCTTAAAATAATCTCCTCAAACTTATGGTCACAGTGAAAGCAATATATTCCTGAATTCTTGTGTTTGTGTGTGTGTGTGTGTGTGTGTGTGTGTGTGTGTGTGTATGCACACACATGTGGGCGAGTATGTGGGTGCCCCTGAATCCCTTGCGGGTTCTGCATAGTTGGCTGAATTGTGGTTATTATTTTGTGCTGTGAGAGCAAAGAAAGGGCTGGCAATCCCTGCAAAGAAGCATTCTGACCAAGAGAAACAGAAAGCTTTAAAATATGTCACAAAAGATACAGTTTTCCTAGACTAGTAATTCAGAATATATGTAAAACTACGATTCTCTCTTGCCACTAACTATATTTGAGGTGTTCCTAAGTAAAGACAAAATGTAAAAGAAGCATTTTATTTATATTTTATGCATGAGTTTTGCAATAAATGTAGTTACACGAAAGAGGGTTTAGAAAGATCTCATTTTGCAGGTGTTTAGGTTGTTCACTGGGGTTGGATAAAGAATCAGAATGGGGAGTTTTAAAATGGTTTTTCAGTGATGTCAGTATAATGGAATCCCAGATGCAGCACATTCTGTGCGTAAGTTCCCCCATGAAGTCTGTACTTTGTTTTCCTGCCAAACTGAAGGTGGCTATGCTCTGAATAACTACAAATGTGCCAGGAATTTAAAAGTGTGGGTTTTTTGCACTGCATTCAAAGAGACTGATACAGCAGAATTTCAATTCTTCTTTCACAGCATTCATATTTGCCTTGAATTAAACAACTTAACTAGCACAGTATATTGAAAAATCTGTTCACATCTGCATTTTCCTAGGTTTATGTTTCTAACTCATTGGCCTTACAAGAAAAGAAAACAAAGTTTATTAAAAAGGTAAATGGTGGCTTATTCTAAAATTAGATAAGAGGTCTCAACTTTTTAGATCAAAGGATTATGGGACCATATGTCCCTGGGCAGTTATCTCTGTTTTACTTTCTTTGGTTCTAGGTCTCTGAGACACTCTATTTTCTAGTACAGTTTCATTCCGTTCCTCCTAAAAACTGAAAAGTTTTTTCTGGAATCTGTTTCTCCAGAGCTAGTGTTGTTCTCACTACATGGCGTGTATGGACTTAAGTTTATGGTGTACCTATACTTCCAACCATGACAGCCCAGTTAACCAGAGTACTATTCCCCATTTCCACAATCTCATTTCAGGAAAGCCTATTGTCTTCTTTGGGTGAGATTTGTACACCCAAATTAATCAGCTCTGAAAAGAATCTAGAATCACCTGGAATACAGGGCATTCTATTGAAGTGGAGACTGCTCATTTTCTTCCCAGCTGCCCAGACCCAAATAATGGCACAGATACTATATTAATTTAAACACTGTTTGGCCTATTATATTAGACTTCTTATTAACTAACTCTTATATCTTAAATTAATCCATTTCTATTAATCTATGTATAAGAATGATGTTATGGATTATTGGTAAGGTCTGGAGTCTTTTTCTTTCACTAACTACATGGTATCTCCTTGACTCTGCCTACAACTTTCTATATTCTATTCATATTTTCATCTGGCATTACTCTACTAAGCCATTGGCTGAAACGGCTTCTTTAATAACCAATGCTAATAAAACATATACATACCATACAGAGGGGAATCCCACATCATCTCCCATTTTTTTCAATAAAATAAATTTAACATAATAAAATTACATATAACAAAATAAACAGAGAAGTATAGTTACAATATTTATATCTACATTATTTTTATTGTAAATAAGGAAAACTCTAATTATAACTATCTATTCTTCAACTCCATCAAAGATACTTGAAAAATATAATGTTACCAAAAATAGCAAGAACTGCATTATAGGCAACTTCCAAAACTCTAGAATTTACAGAGATGTCTCGCTGCCTGGATACTCACCCAAATTACATCTGTATTATTGGGGCATTCATCTTCAGCTGACAGACCCATAGTATCTAGAAGACTATTCCATGAAGCAGGAAATTTGAGAGTCTCTTTCACCTCTATTGTCAATTTGTCAGCCACTTTTTTCTGTATTCTGCAGAATTTCAGGTAGACTCCTTCATGAAGCAGGAACTTTGAATAATTTTCTCACCTTTAGGCAAGTTCAACAGTTATTTTCTGTGTGTCCTGCATGTCCAGTTCATACAGCATACCATCAAGCTGTCTAGGCAAGAATAGTTTCTTGCCAAATGGCTAACAAACTTCATAAGGAGTCTCTTTGATGCCCATCACCCTCTTGAAGTAGATTGGAGCTGCCAGGAGCAGATGAGTCTCATTGCTGGAGAAAAATATATCTAAGTTCTTAAAACATTTAAATGCCATAGTCTATAAGTCTTTGAAAAATTTGAAGAATACCTATCCATCTGAATTATATCTCAGTACATCTAGGAATCCTCAATAACATGACTACAAACTAGACTATTACAGATGATTCTTAATTATACATTATATTTTAAATTAGCCGTACAAATACAATACCTTAATCAAGAGCAGAAATATACATATAACAAAACTGTTCTTAAATTTGTATAAATAAACCAACATATGTACCAATGCAAAGTATTCATCTCTATAGTATATTCCCTTTAAAAGTAAACAAACATTTATAAACAAACATTTAGGTAACTTGGGTGTTGTTCTCTAGAATAATTTCTGCTGATTGGGAGCACTGTTAATCAGGTCTTTTATGTGGTATCCTGTATGATTGATCCATCTCTACCAGTGGTCCTGAAGCTGTCATGGATGCTGGACCATCTGGCCATTGCTACAGGCAGTTTTTTAGATCAAACCATATTAGTCATAAAGGATCTCACAGCTTTTTATCCTCTGTGGAAACAAAAGCAGAACCCTTCTTTTCAAAGCAACATATCCTTAGACCCAAATTTTGAAATCAAGATACCTTCAAAATATATCTGTTAGTATAGCTTAGCAGCCCCCACAATCATATGTCTCTCTGCAGTCAAAAAATTCAAAGAAAACACAATTGTATATATAGTGCAGACTATTTGTATATTTTCTATCATTATGTGCCTTTTTTTACTCCTTTAATCTATGACTATCTGTACTCTGTTTCTTTAAAGACTTTGCTTTATTCTTTAAAATTATTTATTTCTTTTTTAATTGTCTATATGCTTTTTCTTTACTCTCCCAAGCATACATACAGTTTTAAAATATACTGTGACACATTTAGAAGCTTATTTATGTCTGAATCTATCTTTATTGTGTATCTGTAATTATTTTCTGAACAGGAGGGCTTTTAAAATGGTAAACAGCTTGGTCACAGCAGCCCTGGATGAGGGCTCTGACTCTCTCAGCCTTTTAATATGGTGGAGGTACCTTTACCACCAGTTCTAGGATCACTAGTTGGGAGCCTTCCTCACCACCTCAACTCTGAGAAGCAGTTAACCCATGCTGCTGCCAAGTAACTTATGACATGTGGCCCAAAATCCCTGTTCATGTGCTCAGCTTCCTGAAAATCAGAGCTGTTCTTGGAGCTAGCACAAAACAGGAAGTCTTCTGACAAACAAGAACCTGCCTGAGAAATTGCTATTACCATGAAGTAGTGATTAACTCTTTGTCTGTGTGTGTGTGTGTGTGTGTGTGTGTGTCTAGAATTCTTTCCCAAGCTCTCTCAGGTTTTTTGTTGATGTAGTTGATCCTATGCTGCGTGCCATTTTGTAGATAGAGACTGCTTATTCACTTCCCAGACACCAAGACACAAATAATGACTCAGAAACTAAATTAATTACAACACTATTTATCCTATTAGGTCAGGCTTACTATCTAAACCTTACATCTTAAATTAACTCATTACTATTGATCTATGTATTGTCATGTGTCTGTTGCTTATCAGTAATGTTCTGGCACCTTTCTCCTTTGGAAACTACATTGTGTTTCTTTAACTCTGCCTACTCTCTCTATATATCTCTGTTTGGGTTTCCCACCTGGCTTTACTCTACTAAGCCATTGGCTGAAAGAGCTTCTTTTATAATCAATGGTAGTAAAACATATTCACAGTTGACAGAGAGGAATCTCACATCAATTTACCCTAGGCCTGTTGTGTCAAAGATTGCAGGTATTATTGTCAGTTTGCTGTATATTCAGTTAGTCATAACATTTAAGTCAAGAAAAAAAACTGAATTTTTTTCTCATTTTTTTTTTATTAAAAATTTCCATCTCCTCCCCTCCTCCTCCCCCCTCCCTCCCCTCCCTTCCACCCATACCCCCACTCCACCCCTCTCCAAGACAAAGAGCCATCAGGGTTCCCTTCACTATGTAAAGTCCAAGGTCCTCCCAGCTCCCCCTAAGTCCAGGAAGGTGAGCAACCAAACTGACAAGGCTCACAGTGAGCCCGTCCATGCTGTAGAGGTCATGTTCATTGCCGTTGTCCTTGGTTTCTCAGTCCTCCTCCACCGTCAGCCACAGTCAGAGAGTCCGGTTTGGTCCCCTGTTCCATCAATCCCATTCCAACTGGACTTGGTGGTCTCCCGTTAGATCTGTCCCACCGTCTCAATAGAAATGAAGGAACTTCAAAAAACATGAAATTAAAACTCAAGGCAGAGAGAAAATTGACACAGTCTGTATTCATGCTTTCACTTTTGATAATTAAAGACCACTATTAAATACATTTATAGGAATTTTTCTTTTTTAGTTTTTTTTGGGGGGACAGGTTTTTTTTTTTTTTTTTTTTTTTTTTTTTTTTTTTTTTTTTTTTTTTTTTGTAGTTTTGAAGCTTGTCGTGCAGCCTGAAATAGGTCTTGCAGACCAGGTTGGCGTCAAATTCACAGAGATCTGTCTGCCTCTGCCTCCTGAGTGCTAGGATTAAAGGCCTGCACCACTACCGACTGGCTGGAAAATTTTCTTGATGATGCCGTACTGAACTATTTTCAAAAGAGATAAAGTGAAAATGTTGCAAAATAAAAGTGTTAAAGTAAAGGGTCATGGATTTTATAACCCACTGCGGTAGTTTCCATAGTAATTTCAAAAAGAGAAATAAGGTGAGCTACCTAGAATAGTCTTGTTAAATATAATGACACAATCCTTTAATGAAACAAACCATTTAATGGATTTCAAACTTACATTGATTTATTTTTGTTTTATTTAGGTTGAGTGTTATTTAAATAAAACATTCACAACTACAGTCTAGGTGAATACTCTAAAATATTGTTCTTTGGCTCTTCATAATATCTAAATTCATCAGTGAGTTTAAAAGTACAAAACTTGTCACTGTCCCTGCCAGTTATACTCTCTGAGATTGTTTTTTGCCTAGAATAGTATCTCAGTTGTAAAAGTTCAACAATTATGTGCACAAAGTTTTAAATCTGTTTCTGTTTATTTAGTTATGATTTAATATATTTTAAACTTTTTTAATGCTTACTTCATAAGTATACTTAAATGAAGGTATTTTTGGGGTGATCACAATTCTAAACATTTTGCACTCCCTTTCTATTTTTTCATATTATTTCTTTGGAAATTTAATAGAATATGTTGTGTTCAAATTTTCTCTCTTTCTCCCAAATCCTCCCAAATAAAATTACATTGCTACACACAAAAGTTATATCTTTTTCAATTAAACTCATCAGTCTAATTTATGCTAGTCATAAAATCTAATGTTTTCAATGGAGAAAGGTTTAATTACTAGAGGCTACATTCTTAAACAGGTTCTACCTCTTCCAGAAGCTAAGAATTTCTCCGTACGTGATGGTGAGATTTTATACTATATTTGGTTTATTTTAACATAGTAGAATTTTGTCTAGCTTGATAGTGCATAGGTCTGTGCACACTGCGTAATTTAATGTGAACTGATATGTGCAGTTTCTCTCTGTGTCAAGAAGGCATTGTTTTCTTATAAACTTTACCACATCTGGATGGTACAATGACTCTGCACAATTTAGTAGTGATTCCTGATTGTCAGATGAAGAGAGTTATGATGCAGATGTCCCATTTATGGGTGAGCATTCTGAAATCTCTAATTTCTTGTTCCTTGGATACTTGTAACTTTCTGTGTTAATCTCCCCCTAATGAAAATAGGAGCTTTACTTATGAAGGTTGGGGTTGATAGGTCATTAGGAATCAGTTTAACATGATGTCTATTCATAATTTTAGGTTCTCCCCAATCTAGCCATAGGATCTCGGCCAGATGATAGTGTTATATATGAATTTAATGTTGTGAAGTTGAACAAAAACTTGTTAGTTATTTCCATGATGTTCATGTCATTATTACAGTAGTGGGCCTACACCATCAAACAAAACATTATCATGGCTTACATGGATATAGCCAAGTAATATTGATTATTCCTTTATGTTTTTTGGTAACGCATGTTCTGCTTTCCAGCATTATGAAAACTAGCCAGTAGGAATAAAGCTTTCAGGTCAACATAAGACTGATGTCAATGTGGTATAATACTCAAGTATGGAGTATCTCCACCAATTGTGTCTAATCACCAAGTTCTGGATAATAATCGAGAGCAATACCAATATCCTATACTGTCTGTGGGTTTTCAGGGCCTCATTGATGAACAACTTTAGTAGTGGCAACAGATTTTTGGAACTAAGTTTTAATTTAACTTTTGGTATCTAGTAGGAATATTATTGTATTGTCCCATTATAGGGCAAATCCATTTTTAACTCTTTATTTACACGCACACACACACACACACACACACACACACACACACAAACTGTAGGTTTTTCTATTGTAGTATGTTTGCATGAGACATTTTTGAAAGGCCTTTAATGTGACTTATTCCTCCCAGTATTTTCTCTTCCACCATACCCTTCTATCCCCCACTCAGATTGAATCCTTTGTTTTATCATTCCCGATAATTATTTTTACTACTGTAATCTATCTCTTCTCAACTGAAAGTGTCCCACATAGCTCTTTACTAATTTATTGACTTCTGTAAGCATTCAGAATAAAGCATATATATTTGAATATTCAAAGTTAACATTTGTAGAAGGAGTGGCTAGCTTTACCCGAAATAATTACACGGAAACTGTATTCTTTTAAACACTGCCTGGCCCATTAGTTTCAGCCTCTTATTGGCTAATTAACCCATATTTAGTAAACCGTGTAGCACCACGAGGTGGTCGCTTACCAGGGGAGATCTTAACCTGCATCCATCTTGGAGAGGAGAGGCATGGTGACTGCATATGGCGACTGCCTGAAGCATCTCCCCAACTCTGCTTCCTTTCTCCCACAATTCTGTTCTGTCTACTCCACCTACCTAATTTTCTGTTCTCTTAAAGGGCCAAGGCAGTTTTTTTTGTATCAATCAATGAAAGTAACACATAGACACTTCTCCATCAAACATTCAGTAATTAGGAAAAACCTGTGATATTTTTCATTATAGGTCTGGATTATTTCACTCAAAATAATTTTTACCGTCTTAAGCTTTTTGAAAATTTTCATATTTGTTTCTATTTCTGAATTTTATTTATCAGAGGGAATAGATCCATTTTTCTTTTGCATTCATTTGTTGATAAGTTGATGGATATCTAGGCTGTATAGCTGTATTTGGTCCCTGTTAGTATGTTTACAACCCAAGTTCCTTGTGTTGAGGCAAAAGTGAATTATTTGATACGATTTACTGAATCTACACCTCAACCTCCGTGTAACATTCACTAATAGTTTAAAATGGAAGATATTATAATTATTGCAATTTATTCTTATATTATAGATTTACTTTCTCTTTGAAATTGCAGGATTCTGAAAAGTAAGTATGATCAGTGCCATGCAGACTCACAGGGATAACTGAAATCTGTTTTCATTATCAATCAGAGAAGTTTAAAGATATGTGTACTATTACTATAGGACAATTGATATTTATCAATTGAGCTTGTACAGTTAATGGATCCCATTTATCTTAAATAATATGAATCAAGGTAAAGTTGGAATAGAGATAATATCTAACAACATTAAGGAAAAAAGGGTATGATGTGTTAAGTGGACAGCTGGTTCACTATAATAAATGAATAAGGGGTATGAGATAAGAAGTGAAAGAGGTACCAGTGGCACACCATAAAATTAGTATAATTTTAGTTCATTAATTACCTGTTTCTTCTATGGTTTTATGTGTTGAAAGTAGTAAGGAATCAATGACAGCAATATCCAGTGAAATAGATCTAGAATTGAAATATTCTATTATGGTTGAAGTAACTAGAAAAGTATTATACGTATGAAGTGTTAATACTTGACTATTCTCTAGATGATGAACGAGTGACCCAATGAGAAATTGCATGCACTAAGCAAAGAGCAAAAATAATAACTTCTGTGACTTTCCTTTATCCATACGAACTCTTTAAGGACATCATAAGGGTCATTTATTTCCAAAATGTACTAATGTTTCAGAAACTCTGTATAAGTGCGATATCTTGCCCAGTTTTCCAGACATTACACTCCTAAATTTATGTTGCATATTTAAGTCATCTACAGCTAGTATAAATCATGGGACTAAAAGGTTTTAAGAACAATCAGCATAAAATCTGCAGTAAGACTTCAGAAGCACAAGGACTAAGAGAGATGCCTCAGTGCCTAAAAGCACTGGCTGCTCTTCTGAAGTCTGGGGATCAATTTCCTGAATGTATATGCTGGCTTGCAATCATCTGTAACTCCAGCTCCACAGAATTCAGTGCCTTTTCTGGCCACAATGGATAATATAGAAACAATTGCTATACAGATACTCATGTGTGGAAAATATCCATCTATATAAAATAATTTTTAAATAAGCCATTTAAAAAAGAATTTAGATACCTAATAAACATTGTTCTCAAATGAACATACAGAGCAATCAAGTGTGAATGTCATTAAACATCTAAAAGTGAAATTTAATAATGAAAACATTGATTACTTTAGTTGTTATTCACTATTTATAAGTAATATTTACCGTAAATCACATATACAATTGAAACTCACAATTATTTCTCTCTTTTTATTTTTGCTATTTAATGTTGACTTGTACTGCATCTAAGTAAAAAATTATCATCTATACTAACAAGGTCGTTTGGAAATGTATGATATACCTGATAGTGATGTAGTATAATTGTCCATATTTGAATCAATCACAATCCATAATTGAAAGAGCAATAAACAAATGAAGATTTTATTCAGATCAATATTTATTATAAGTAAAAACACAAAATAGAACATATTAATATACAAAATAACACAAGGGGCCTACAATCTAGCAACCATCTGAGGATTTTAGAGAAATATTCACAAACTTTCATACACTTTCAAATGATTGTGTGCACATGAGTTGCCTGAATGTAGTACATGTGTATGTATGTACATATTACAAGTCTGTGTGCATGCAGTGACGAGGTTGTGAATGTCAGAATAGAATTTTGAGTGTTTTCATTTAATATTCTCTACTTCTTTCCATTGAGACAAGTGTTCCCCTGAAACAAAATTTTGATAATTTTAAAACTTGCTGATCTACCGGTTCCACAAGTGGACTTGTCTCTGCTATGCAACACTGGGATTACAAGAAACAGAACCATGCAAGGCTTTTGCTTGTTAGTGTTATATTTCATGTTCTGATGCTTCAGTCATAAGTGTGCTGTCTTCAAGTCCTGAAAATTATTGGAGACTCAATAAAATACCAAATTATTCACCTATTTAGCTAATGGTTAAATGGTATGGTGTAGTAATATTTATTTTTAGTGCACAAGCTCATTCTACTGCAGCAATATTGAAATATCCACTCTCAGACAAAATCTGCATACTACATTTATTCAAGACAGGGAATAAACACTATTTTAATAGAATTTACTTTTTCCATGAACTGAGGTAGTGTCAAAATTATGACTTTTAAATTAATTTTTTAAATTTGACTACTGCAAATTAAATTTTCTTGATGAACTTTATCAAACTCAGGGACTAGTAATTGTGAAAAGTCTATTATCAAACTGCAGAAAATTGTAATTATATACTGTACCAGTAATAACGAATTAATTAAAAAATAAATGCACTATACTAAAAACAAACTCTTAACACACTAATTACATTATTTTATAATTTTCTAAGGAAATGTTGTTACTGCAAGTAATTCACAGCTTCTCCTTTCTGGTGTCAGATGTGTAGTTTGAAGGAGACCATCCCGGATGATAACATTAACAGTGGTTATCAGAACACAGACATTTTTATCTGTTGTTTTGCTTTACATTTAAACTTAAAATATGCACATTAATAATGAAGATGAAATTACACTGTGTTCTTAGCAATGATTACATTGCTGCAGACATGCAGTGAAAGAAACTGTATTTTTTTAGCTTTAGCCTGAGCCAGCAGGAGAGTTGATGATTAATAAATTAAAGACGTTTAGCATACACATTAGTTGGCTCAATTTTGCATGTGAGTTAATATATGCAAAATATTGATCAAACTTAATGCTATGATTTTACCTAAAGCTCACAGGCAAGCACACGTAGCTTCTAGTATTTTAGTAGGTTCAATGGCTCCTTTGTATACGTGAGATAGTTTCCCACACACTGTAAAATCTATTGCCTATTTTCAATTACTCTCCTAAGTGGTTGTAGTAACATATATTTTAGTAATGTACCACATTATTTATCCTTCTATATACTCAATCACATTTTATTCATTTCATATGCGTTGAGCTGCTTGTATAGTGTGCTAAATAATAAGGCTCTGTTTAATCATCTATTACTCAAGTAATTTATGAGAATTCATATATTTTACACACAGGTTTCTATGGCTATCTTTTTCTTTTAATTGTTTCATTAGTGTACAGTGTGCTTATATTTAAATACTACATATATTATCCATTTTCCTATACCACACATAATATTTTAAGATGGGTCATATTTATGTTTCCTATTATGATTAATTTTTTTACAGTCACATAAAGTTTGCTGAATAGTCTGCTTACTGAGATAAAGAATAATGATAGAATAAGGAATGTGGTTCTACTTACATTTACCTTTTCAAAGTATTTAGCATAATGAGGCTTTCTTAAAGGAACATAGGTAAGGCATTAATTACAGGAATCTAGGTAACTTTTGGGAAACTATAGAAGCAAAAAGTCCCCAGTAATTATTAACCATACACTTATTCTGAGGTAGGGTGAGGCTGTGTCCCTCCACAGCTTTCTCCACTTCCACAGAAGAAAGTTAATGATACTAATCTTGTGAGGGTTGACTGGGGTAATCACACTTGCTCTGCTGTCAAGATAGCAATGATGTCTGGAAGACAAAGTTCCACAATAATTGGTATTTTGCTCTCATATTTCTAGGAATTTAAAAATAGAATTTCTCTTACATTGAGACAATATTACACATATGGAAGCTAGAAAATGGATTTGTAGGTGTTCTTTTAGGATAGTATTGCTATGCTGAAACACTGTGACCAAAAGCCAATTGGGGGAGAACGGGTTTACTTGGCTCTTCCATTCTTCCACTACACAGTGAAACATTGGAAGAACTGAGTGTGGGAACCCAGAAGAAAGAGCTGATGCAGAGACCATGAGGGAGAGCTGCTCACTGACTTGTTCTTGCAGGCTTGCTCAGCCTACTTTCTCAGAGAAATAAGGACCTCCAGCCCAGGCATGGTACTACCCACATTAGACTGGGCTCTTGCCATAAATTACTAATTAGAAAAATGCCTTACAGCAGTATCTTGAGACGAGAATTTCTCGGTACTTTCCATTCCTACGGATGACTGGAAATTGTGTCACAGTTCACATAAATCTAAGTAGCACACTAGAATTCGAGAATGTCCTCCTGTTGTGACTTGAATGCATCAGTTGACCAGGACACTAAGTGCCTAAAACATAATTGTTGCAGTGAGTTTCAACAGAGTCATTATTTCTTTTTATAATATATGTTATAGTATTTAGATTTAAAAATATTTGTAATTAAAATAAAATCATATTTCTTTTCCTCTTCCCATTCCTCCAAATCTTTCCTGATATCCTCCTTTTAATCTCCCTCACCCCTTCTCATATTGGTAACCTTTTCCTCATTTATTGCTACATACATATATGTAACAGCATATTTGTGTTTATATATATAGATGTGTGCGTGTGTTTGTGTGTGTGTGTGTGTGTGTTTGTATGATTTCAGAGCTGCCTACTTTGTATTGGCTACCCCACAAAACAGTTCAACCGTTGAAGAGACGAATTCTCCCCAATTCAGAAGACATTAGTTACCTATAAATCTTCATACAGAGGTTGATTCCTGTGAAATTTCCCCCTTTTTGATTAACATTTCCATTGAAATTTCCAGTGTTAAATGGAAATAAACTGAACCTGTTAATGCAGTCATTTCTAGGGAATAATGTTTCACAGCAGAATTACTAATATTGTGGCTTCTCCAATCTTCCATCCCTCTTACCCTAATGTTTCCTGAACCAAAGATACAGAAGTTATGATTTAGATAAATGCATTGGGGCTCAGCTCTCTACCATCTGTTGATGCAGCTGTGGTTTCTTGTGATAGTCTCCATTTGTTGCAAAGCCAAGACTTTTTGAAATGGGTGGTACTTACATTTATCTGTTAGTATTAGATTAAACTTTAGAATTAGTAAGAAATTATGCTGTTCTAATAAAATATCAATAATACATTCTTTATAAGGCCCATAACCTCACTAGCCCCAGGAAGCTGTCTAGCTTACCATTACCAGCATGATTTCTTTCTAGTTGAGTGGGCCTTGGTTCCATTTAGACATATGTTGGCTAACACCAACTTGTAAATTTCACTTCCTGTGTCTTTATGGATATCTTGAAATGCTGAGCATAGTTGGGGTTCATAAATATTGCAGCTTGGTATAGCTGTTTAATTGCTTTCCCCATTTTTTTTTTACTATTTATGCAGTTTTAAACTGCATAGTGTTTCATGGAACAATGAAAAACATGCATTGATGGCTCTTTGGCCTGGAGAGGGAGGGAGTGGGAGTATGGGTGGAAGGGAGGGGAGGGGAGAGGGAGGAGGAGGGAAGGAGATGGAAATTTTTAATAAAAAATGAGGGAAAAACACTTTCATGTTATATTCAGCTGTAATCATCTAGTGTATCCTAACTGTGTGGTTTCCTCAGCAATAGGAAACTTTCTTTACCTCTGAGATGCAACCCAGTACTTCATTAACAATCTGTATTGTTTTGTGAATCGCTTTTACTAACCTGTCAAGCTATCCAACAATGAGGACACTAAGAGAGACTTAGATCTAATCTATATGGGAAATAGAAAAAGTCAAGATCTCCAAAGTAAATGAGAGCATGGAGACCTTGGGGGAGTGTTGAAAGGAGGAGGGTAGAGGCAGGGAGGGGAGCAGAGAAAATGTAGAGCTCAATAAAAACCAATTAAAAAAGAAAAGAAAATGAGGTATAGCTATAAGCAGAGAATTCTCAACAGAAGAATCTTAAATAGCCAAAAGATACTTAAGGAAATGTTCGATATCCCTTGTCATATTGAAAAAAAAGCAAAGCAAATGTATCTGAGATTCCAGCTTAAAGCAGTCAGAATGGCAAAAATCTTATGGTGGAAAGGATGCAGAGTAACTAGAACACTACTCCATTGCTGGTGGAAGTGAAAACATGTACGACCACTTTGAAAATCAGTGAGGCAGTTTCTCAGAAAATTGAGAATCCATCTACCTGTAGACTGAGCAATACCATTCTGGGCTATAATACCAAAATGTTATTTTCTTCAACCATATTCTTAGCAGCAATATTCATAATAGCCAGAACCTATACACAACCTAGATGACCCCTAAATGAAGAATGGGTAAAGAAAATGTGGCACATTTACAGAATATGGTCTACTCAACACAAACAGCAACAATCAAAAATAAAAACCAAAAAAAAAAAAAAAAACCAATATTACCTTGAAATTTGCATGCAAATGGATGGACTGAAAAAAAAGTCCCGAGTGCCTGGCTTAGAAAGACAAACATGGTATGTACTAGCTCATGAGTGAGTATTAAGAGGAGGAGGGGAGAAAGGGAGAGAGAAGAACATGAGTGAACAGGATACAGATACAGAAGAACAGGATACAGGAGACAGAAGAAGGACAGAGAGGGAGAGAAAGGAATGAGATATCTTGACTGAGTAAACCATTGTTGGGCTACCGAGGAACCTGACACTAGGGAACTTTTCAGGAATATGTAAGGATGACCCCAGCTAAGAACCTAAGCAATTGTGAAGAGGGTGCCTGGATTTATCCCTAGTGCTTGAACTGGCTTTTCAGAACCCATTTTCTTGGTAGGGAAACCTTATTCATCCTAGATATAGTGGAGAAGACCATAGGCCTGTCTCAAAGAGATGTGCTAGACATTGTTGACTCTCCAAAGGAAGCCTTCCCTTCTCTGAAGAGCAGATGAGATGTGGGGTATGGTGGAAGGGTCAGTGAAGAGAGCAGGAATAGAAATGGGGATTGGTATGTAAAATGAGAAAAGATTGTTTTTTGAAAAAAATAAATTAAAAAAGTAATTCAATACTCAAAAGAATCCTTTATATAAATGGGATAGGATGACAGATGTTTATATATACATGTAGAGAGATATATTGCATAAATGTATATAATGCATATATACAACATAAACATTATCATACATGTATATGAAAATAAACTATATGTATCATAATTTTTGTATAAGTCTCACCTAAAATGCTTACTCTATCAAATGTCTTTTGTTTTACTCACTTGTCTTGATAACAAAACTTGATATCGAAATGTTCCCAGGATCTTTACCATAGAGGGGACAGAACAATTGTAAAAGCCAGAGGTAGTAGATAACTTCAAAATAATATGTTTTCAGCAAACAGTAATCCAGTAGAATATATGATTCAGAGAGACAGTGACAACCTGTAAAAGACCTGTGCAAACTCAAGTCAGACAAAATCCCAGTGTGGATGAAATAAAAGTTAGCATATAATCCCATCTCTAGCTGAATACCTGTTAGCATTTGATGGCAATTCTGAAGATAGTCAGTTTTCTGTAACGATGTGATCTTTAACATGTGAACAACACCTAAGGTCAAGTCTCATTCCTTAAAACATTTGAGCAACAAAAATTGTGTTCCATAGTTTAAATGGGAAGAACAAGTTGCGGAGAAGAAAGAGAAGAAGAGAATTAAAAGTTACATGGATAAGGAACGGAGTATTTAAAGAATGTGTTTGGGAAGAGTTGGAGGCAGGTGTTTAATATAACCAAAATGCAGTCTATAAGAGTATCAAAGAATTTATTAAAAATTACTTAAAAATCTTTGGTCATTTAAATGATTTTTATGTACAAAAACAAATATGAAGAACACTTGGTTTTGGCTTTCTGAAATTATGGCTTTGACTTTGAGTTGTAATATAGTAGTTATTATTATACTTGCTTTCCACTAATATAATTAAAAATGAATTTCCACAGGGAAAGGAATAAACATTGAAAAACGCTAAAGAAATAAAGATAGCAGCTGTAGGGATTTTATTTAAAATGTCAAGAACACATAAGATAAAATATTAAACCATTTTTATATAGTAAATTACATCTTTCCTAAAACACAACACAATACAGTTGGAAGACACATAAAAAACATGTTTAACTGTTTAGGAAACTCTCCGCCTAAAGTCAGCTTTCATAGTGCTTGAAGACTACAAGCTTGGGGGAAGAAAATTCATCAATTGTCTTACACAGCAATGGACTATAATAGCATGTATGCTATTACCTCGATTTACCAGACAAGATAGTTCATTGTAAAGTAGTGGAAAGATTATTTATGGGGATAATTCATTACTTCTTGACTGGATTTGAATACTGCTTGATAGGAAGGAATCCATGCCTGGTCCTGTAAACATCACCAAAACCTTGATTAGGGAGGTCATTCTACTTTGATGGAGTTTTATTGTTGTTGTTGTTTTGCTAAATACTCATGTCAAACTGATATGTGTGTGTGTGCATGTATTTATATTCATATACGTAGAATTCTGTTCCTCTCAAAACTAGTATGAGAGGCTTCTCAGTGTAGTGGGTAGTGCTTAATGTAGAGACTCATAATTGTTTCAAATATTGATAATGAGAAATTATGAGTGCTCAGACATTTCTGGAACATCTCTATCAACCTGAGCACACTTCAAAGATCATAAATAACTGCTGTAGAGTTGATGGAAAGAATATAAATGCTGGAGGATTGTATATGTGGGAATCCCCATAAAGGATTTTCTTTGGATATCTCTTACCTGAAAAAGACCAAGTCAGTTAAAATTCCCAGCATTGGTAGGGGAGGGAGGTAATGAGAATACAACCTTAGATAAAAAAAAAAAAAAAAAAAAAAAAAAAAAAAAAAAAAAAAAAAAAAAAAAACCTCTTGGCACCTGATGGCTACTGAGGAAAGGGAAGTGACTTTTTTTAGAGGTATGACCACTTGTAGGTCGCTGAACCTCAGTGGATACCCATATGGGCATTTTTAACTGGACTCAGTGGATTAAAAGAATTTTAAAAATGAATATAAAAATAAAGTATAAAGTTGAGATGGATATGTGTCAGGGTTTTCTGAGGATAATTCAGAGAATGAGAAGGGTGAATATTATCAACGTCAACAATATTCAAAGATGCAATTTTCAAATACATAATTTTATAAAATAATATATATACAAATATCAATGAAATTGGGTATTAAATAAAAAGAGAAAATAGATACAAAGGTGGATGATCATCTATATGTGAGTTTGTGTGTGTTTTCATATATATGAATATTCATTAGAAGAAATGGAAAGGAAAAATTATTAAAGTGACTTATATAAAATTTGGTCAGAGAATTTTTATTCAGGAAAATCAAAATAAGATTATTTCCTGCTAAAGAAATATTATTCAGAAAATATGATTCAAAAAGGATGCCAAAGTTCTAGTATAAAAACAAATACAGTCTATCAACACTACTGAGTAAAAGGTATCAACTGTGTTACTGTTAAAAATCAGGGATTACAGCTTTAATAGTTAAATTTTGAAATATTCTACAATCTAAAGAAGAATGAATACCGGATATTCATTTGTGAAAATGCACACATGACAAGCAAAAAGTTTCATTAGTGCATAAGCTCTATCAATTGTAGATTTTAGAGGGAAAAATAAAGAAAAAGGGAAGTATTTCTAAATGAAGATTGGCTCTCTAATGAATAGTTTGAGAGAGTCACCTAAAGTATGGAAATGAAGCTGAGATTGTTGGAATTATTATGCATCATGAGATTTTAAATACAATTTACCGAGGACAAGTTTGAGTAACCACTTTTCTGTTATAATAAAAAACATCTCTTTTGATATATGAAATTTTAAAGTGTAGAAGAGAAACATATATTCTCTACATGATGTTCCACGTGATGTCTTCTCTTCATATACAAATTATATGTCTCTATATATTTTGCAATGAATTCCTGATACCAAGACACCCATTGACTATACTTGACATTCCTTACTCCTGATTAATATTAGCAATGTAATGCATGCTTATATAGACTGCTACTTTTTGTTAACTATCTTCTATTTTATGTTGTTACTCACATGGAAAGTGAAATATTTTACTGTCAGTAAAACCTAGCTTTGAAAATTCTAAACCACAGTTTGCCCAAAGAAAAATATATAACAGCAATGAAATTTATGTATGATTATTTTGAGTTTTATCAATAATCATTGTTAAATTAGCACATATTGGTCATTTAACTTGCTCTGCTGACATTACATCTTTGCGATGGTTCCTATAATTAATCTAATACATTTTACAAAATCATTTAGTTTGATAATTATAGACTGAATAACTTTTAATGAACTTTACTACTTGCTGTTCCAGTTTTATTTGCTTAATGAAACTTTCTTGCTTTAGTGATTAATCAAATATAGCAATTTTAGAATATGAAAACATATCTATTAAATATCAAATGACAAATTGCTCTACTTAATACATTTAATTAATATACTAAATGAGGTTTATTTGATTAATAACTTTTCTAAAACAAATAATAGAATGTTTAATACTCACTAAATTTATTACAATACCCTACGATGTTTGGTATATGTATCCATCAGTTAGTAGGTGAGTCAAGGCCAACTTACATATTCTTCCCTTTTCTGTTCTGATTACATTCAACAACATTTAGGGTTTTGAAACACACATTACATTGTTATTAACCACAGTTTCTCTACTGTGGAAAAGAATAACACAGATTGTTTCTCTAACCAAATATTACTTTACAACTATTGACCAAACCTGGTCCAATCTTAACGGCTATGAATAGTTGGTGAGCTTTGCTCATCCCTCAAATCTGCTCCATCCACTAAGATTAAATTTTTTGGTTTAATTTATGGATGATATCCTTTGGTATTCATAGAATTACTTTTTACAAATCAATAAATATATTTAATATATCAAAGCATATATTAGATGAAATACAAAAAAAATTCCAAAGGTACAATTTATGAAAAAGTTATCACTTTAAGAAATCACTCAGGTACATTTAGTTTAGTCACAATGTTGAATACATTCCAACTTTAGTTCTAAGATATTTCACACAGAATATTTTTTTACTTGAAACAGACAGAATTTTTGTAATATCATTTCAGAAGGCAATTAGCAAAATGAAAGTTCGTTAAACATAATAATGAATTAACATATTAAGAATTCATAACAGTTAAGTCTATTGATTGGCAGGGCATTTTGATTAATATGTGATCATGTATTTAAACTTGAATGAGGAAACTAATTATGAGCAATCATTATAAGGGCTCACATTATATCATTAAAAGTACTTAACAATTACGTAAAACAAAATTTTGAAATCAATATTAGATAAAACTAATAACAATGTTCAAACATTAATATTAATTTATTATAGCATCAAACCATAGCTCCATTGATCTCAAATACTACACATTTTTAAAATTTTAAAACTTTTACAAATGCTCAGCATCTTAAATTAATAATGTATTTACTTATTTTGTGTGCATGTGGATATATATTTGTGTGTGTACACATGCAAAAGTATGTGTGTGTGCATGTGTGTGTGTTTGTGTGTGTGGCAAAGCCTGAAATATCTGCTCTCTTATTTCAACATTTGGTTCCAGAAGACCCAATTGTTATCAGGTTTGGCAATATTGTCTGGTACTTCATTTTGCTGGCACCCCTTTGCATTGTTAAGATTACTGAAATCAGGACCTGCATTTATAATACTACTTTATTTATCTCTGACCATTGTTCCTTTCATTGCTTATTTTATATTATATTTTGTAGTGAAGGTATGATCATTTCTTAAACTTTTTATTGATATTTTGTGGATTTCATATCAATGCACTCCAATCTCACTCATTTCCTGTTTTTTTTTTTCAATTGCACTCTGCCCTTGCAAACTCTTCCCCACATAAAATATGATTTTTTAAAAACAATTTTGTCATCATGGAAGTTGTAGTGTGTCATACAGTTTGCCCTTTAGTCCATACATCTTTACTTACAAATGTTCACAAATGTTCATTGCAATGAGCCATTGGTTTGTCTTGAGGTCTCTGGGTTCTGCTACACTATCAATACTACATCTTTCCTTGGATTCCACATAGATGTCCTGTTGCTGCCCTGTGTTGTGAAGATCCTGAAGCCTCACCCCAAACCAAGATGGACTAACCCTCTAAAACTCTAAGAAAGTGCCAAAAAATGCTTTATTTTATAAGCTGCTTGGTCATGGTGTCTTCTCACAAAAATAGAACAGTAACAAAGAAAGTTATTTTTACTAGATAGTCACCTGTATTCTGAATTTCCTAAAAATTTATTGACATGAAAATGTTCATTTATAAAATAATTTAGATTGTGTAGCAAATATGGGAATAAACCAATTTGAGGGTAACTTTACAAAAGTTTTATATAAATAGTTGAAAGTATTCAAGGAACTTGTCGTGCTAACTAGTAAGTAAGGAACATGCAAAGAATTAATCTACTTTGTACATATATATAACACTTTTCTCCAGAATAATAATTGTACATGATATACTATTGGGAAAAGTTGAAGATGATTTTCCTTTATTATAATCAAACCAAGTGCTACTGATTTTTAGTATTACTATGTAACTGTTTACTAATTATGGTAATTAAGCAAGAAGGGACATTATTTGGCTGAATGTGTTTTTTTTAAAGGCAGTCCTGCTTCATATAACAACAAAATTTATTATGGTAACACAACAAAGTATATCTATTGAGTTAATAAACTAAATGACTCAAAAAAACTGGATACATTTACTTAAAGTGGCCTGTTTAAATTAAGAAGTTTAAAGGTTATCTAATTTGTCATTATTTTAAAATTAACAGTTATATTTGTTGTATTGGAACAAATAAAATCATAAAATTATGATATGTCTCTTTTTAGAAACTTTTTTATATAATAATAATAGTACTCAATTTTCAATGAAGATACTTATAAATGAGTCATTCTTCCAAGATTTGTACTATTATATTTATTTTTTCTTTTTTCACAAGTACTGTGAAAATAAATTTCTGATGCTCAAGACACTTGTTCTCTAGTATTTTTGTGCACTGACTAAAATTTCTTCCAACTTTTTGTGAATTTAAGGCAGTTCCACTCAGTTTTTTATTAGGGGTTCAGCAAATTACTCTTTATTCAAAGGACCATATTTACTATCATAGTTAATTGTTTTTGAAATGAAAGTATGTACTTGAGCTCATTACTGTCAAGTTAATATCAAGAAGTGAAGCAGAAATGACTTGAATATAGAATATGTGCAGGCACCCAATGTGACTCCTCCCCTCAAAGTTAAACCACATGGGAATTGGTACTTAATATATTTGTGTTTGTAAACCACCATAAAATTCAATACTTTCTGCAATCTTTAGGTGACTCCAATATTTTGATGCATAGGATGCTAAATATAAAGTGTTGGTAAGTTACTACAAGAGCATCTGGCAGTGATTTTGCTTTTCAACATGTAACAAGTCTCTTTTGGAATGGTACCAAGGTAGAGAAATGATGGACATGTTTTTATTTATGAATGATATTATGTCACTTATTTATAATTATATATAAACAGATATAATATTTATATATAAAGCCTGGGATAAGCATTGTGATTCACACATATAATCTGAGCATTGGGAAACAGAGTCAGTAAGATAAATATATGTCCCCATGCAAGGAACAGCTGGCTGAGTTCCTGAACAGCATCAATTATAGAGTGAGATATTGTTTCAAAAAAACCATACATTTAGAAAATAAAATTGTAAATAAAAAATCTGTAATCAGTTGAAAATAAGTATTGAAAAATTCACCTTTACTTGGGAGGGTATAAGAGTTGGTGCTGGGAAAATAGAATGGTCATTTTTGCTTTGTCTTTCAGAATTATTATTGTTAATTTATTTAGGTTGTCCCAAACACAAGAAAGTAAAGAAATAAAAGTTATGTAAAAAGACAAGAAGTAAAATATGAGAATGATGAGTGTAAATTGACCTGAACTTCAAGAGCTTCATACTCAAAGTAAAACTAATTACAACTACAATGACATGCTAAATGTCCATGCTTTAGTTTTGAAACTTTTATAAGCATTTTAAAACCCATATACATATATTTGATATACATTGTATCAAATTGAAAGAAAGATACTAGCACCATGCATTTTGGTTACACTATTCCTGCAACAAAATACACAACAAGAAAAAATTTAAAGAGGAAAGGTCATTCTAGCTCACACTTAGAGAAAATGTTTTCTGTCATAGTGGGGATACATGGTGATGATGCATGACGGCAGATATGGGAGGCCAGCTGTTCACATTGCATAAAACATTATGGAGCAAAGTCTCAGAGAGTTTATTAACAACCAAGACAGCTTTGTTTTCCTTGACTAGATATATAAATTGAGGTACAATAAGACAGTTACTATTTCTCACTAAAAGAAAATGAACAATCATCATATGACAAGAATCAGTCATTTTAATTTTTTAATAGTTAAAAACACAGTTGATTTTATTAAACATCATTTCTTGTTCTGTGTACATTTTTATAATTAAGAATTTTATTAATTTGTGGAGAACAGTGTCACATATTTAAATGATTTATTACTCCTTATTTTAAGTGTATGCTCTGGCTGCATGTATGTATCTACATTGCATGTGTGCCTGGATTATCACAATTTTATGGTTATCTTTCCATAATATTTTTCTATTTATTGATAATTGACACTACTCATCCTACTACAAATAACCTCTATTTTGGAGTTGAACTCCATGGCCTACACATGATGTCACAGTCTCTATGAGCATCAGTCCTGTTGTGTCTGGAAGACACTGTTACCTTGGAGTCATTCACCACCTTTGGCTGGTACAGTTTTTCTTCTTTCTCTTCCTTATACATCACTGAGGCTCGTGGGAGTAGTTTGATGAAGAAATCTAATTTACGATTGAGTGTTCCACAGTCTCTTATTCTCGGTACATGGTCCAGTTGCTGTTCCCTGTATTAATTATTGCCATAAACTGCAAGAACAATCTTGTCAGATGGAAGTTCAGCCATGCACTGATCTATGAGTATGTCTTTAGGTCAAGTCATTCTATGGCTATGTCTTTATTACTACTGTATTGTAGCATATTTTTTAAGTGTATTGGTAGAATGTCTTCTGCTTTGTTTTATTACCCTAAAATAATTACAAATTGTGTGGATATGATAAGTTTTAGTGATTATTTGTAAAGATTAGGATGTGATAAAACTGATAGATCATTCTGAAAAGTTTGGAATGTTTAACCGTGAGAGTTGAGTTCACCCACTGAGACGGTGGGACAGATCTAAAGGGAGATCACCAAGACAAGTTGGAATGAGACTGATGGAACACGCGATCAAACCGGACTCTCTGAATGTGGCTGACGGTGGAGGCTGACTGAGAAGCCAAGAACATTGGCGATGGGCTTTGATTCTACAGCATGGACGGGCTCTGTGTGAGCCTTGTCAGTTTGGATGCTCACCTTTCTGGACCTGGGGGGAGTTGGGAGGACCTTGGACTTAACATAGTGTAGGGAACCCTGATGGCTCTTTGGCCTGGAGAGGGAGGGAGTGGAGGTATGGGTGGAGGGGAGGGGAGGGAAGGGGGAGGAGGAAGAGAGGAGATGGGAATTTTTAATAATATTAAAAATTAAATAAATAATAAAAAATAAAAAAGAATATATTGAGTCAAGAATATTATATACGACAACTCTTACTGAATTTTTCAGTGGCTCATGTAATTGCTGTCTGTATCCTAAGATCCAAGTCAAGTTTATTTTTATCCTGATTACTATATAGCCATGACGATTTGTCTTTCCTTCAGAAAATCCATCTGTCTAGACCTTAGTTACTAAGTCATCATTTGCTTCTTTCACAATAAGTTCTTTCATTGAATATGTTATTATTAAGAATTAATAGAGACAGAGCCCCACATTGGAGCACCGGACTGAGCTCCCAAGGTCCTGATGAGGAGCAGAAGGAGAGAGAACATGAGAAAGAAAGTCAGGACCGTGAGGGAACCTCCAGCTGGCGATAGATGGGGAAGGTGACTGAGCCCCACATTGGAGCACTGGACTGAGCTCCCAAGGTCCTGATGAGGAGCAGAAGGAGCGAGAACATGAGGGAGAAAGTCAGGAACGAGAGGGGTGCGTTCACTCATGGAGACGGTGGGACAGAACTAATGGGAGATCACCAACTCCAGTTGGAATGGGACTGATGGATCATGCGACCAAACCCGTCTCTCTGACTGTGGCCAACAGCGGGGGCTGACTGAGAAGCAAAGGACAATGGCTCTGGGCTCTGATTCTTCTGCATGGATAGGCTCTGTGGGAGCCTTCTCAGCTTGGTCGATCACCTTCCTGGACCTGGGGGGAGTTGGGAGGACCTTGGTCTTAGCATAGAGTGGGGAACCCTGATGTCTCCTTGGTCTTGAGAGGGAGGGAGGGGAGGTATGGGTGGAGGGGAGGGGAGGGAAGGGGGAGAAGGAGGGGAGGGAAGGGGGAGGAGGAGGGGAGGGAGGGGGGAGAAGGAGGGAAGGAGATGGAAATTTTTAAATATAAAAAAAATAAACCATGAGGAAAAAAAAATAAAATCCTGAAAAAAAAGAATTAATAAAAAGGATACAAAGGAAGTCAGTAGAAAATACAAAATACTTTTTTTTCAAGAATTAATTGCTTATAACACTTTCTTAAAATTTTCTTCTCTCACATGCCCACAGACTAAGCAGGTCTCAGGGGCTCCACAGAGACTGCAGGGACAAGCATGGACCCTGTGTCAGATGAAATAGGTCCTCTCTATCTTAGGGTTCTTGTCTGATTCCCAACAGTGGGAGTATGATTGTCTCTGACTTTTTTGCCTATGATTGTAACCCATTTCCTCCTGCTTGGTTACCTCATCCAGTCTCAATATGAGGCTTTGCACTAGTTGTTATAACTAGTTAGGCAATGTACAGTGGATATACTTGGGAATTCTACTCTTTTCATATCTGAAATAATGAGGAGAATGAATGGAAATTTTCTCTGGAGTTGTTATAATTATCTGACAAATTAATTTAGAATCTCTTTTATGTTTTTGTGACAGTGTGACATCAGTGTTTTTAAGATGAAAGCTTAAAGATTGATTGAATGAAAGCAGCACATAAAATTAATACTATTAATCAAATCATGAAATTCATTTAACTATGAAAAATGTCAAGATATTCAGCATATTTTAGCAATCTTCTTGTTTCTTTCATTATTTTGGTAAGATTCCAGTGATTGTAGTTCGTCATGCATTTTTATTATTCCCTTCCTTTTATCTTCATTCATGCCTATCTTTTTTAAAATTCATATGTATCTCTTTCTTTAATTTCTTTCTTTAGTTCTTTTTTTATTACTTACTACTCTTTTACTCTTTAGTCTTTTAAGGTGTCTTCCACTCAGAACCCAAATAAATCACAAACATGGAGCCTTAAGATTACTTATGAATAATTCCAGATTTCCTTAACTTAAATTATCCCAACTACCTTTTGCCTCTTTTCTGTTTCCTTTTCTTACTTCTTTGTAGCTTACTTTCACTCTTACTCCATGACTGGCTGTGTGACTGTGCTTCTGAATCTTAGCATTCTCCTCTCCTTGCTCTCTCATTCCTCCTTCCTTCTCTTGTTCCTTTGTTCTTCCTCTCTTCCCAGATAGCTCCTCCTATTTATACTCTCCACCTACAAGCCCCCATTCTTTCTCTTGCCTCATTATTGGCAGCTCATCTCTTTATTAGACCATCAGGTGTTTTAGTCAGGCAGAGAACCACCGCTTCAAAGTGTTAAACAAATACAGCATAAACAAAAGTAACACACCTTGAAATAACTTTCTGCATTTTCTTCTATAACATGGTAGGATACAATGGTGTAATACTGACTTGCGTACAGATGCTTTTAGAGGCTGGACATCACTACTGTTCTACAATAAACTTTTTTGAGGTACAAATGTTTACTACAGAGGAATATCTTCTCACATTGCTTCTTTGTGCTTCATGACAGACTCTAAGCCAGAGTCTCAAAAGGAAGATACATTTTCTTTAAGCAGTCACAGCAAGCTGCTGCTACTCTAGTTGACCAGACCTGTCTACTTTAAAAAATACGGACGAACAGCTTTTATACAGTTATACTATTTTTATAAATTTTTCCATTTTAAGAGATTAGAAAGTATTCTTTCTTTATAAATTTATAATTCACCTTAGTGTAGGTGTATTCTTAAGCGAAGCTGTTAAATTTCTGTAAAACCTTCTTTTCCATTTATGATTCTATGATAGAACATAATACAAATCAAAGTAAATTACTTAAAAACTAAATACGTGAACAATAATTTACTTGTCCATGTAATGAAGCTATGGTCATTTTTGGTTTATATGTTTATAAAGACATCTTACACTCTGAAATAGTGTATCATAAAAGCAAAGATATTTAAAGCATTAGGAGCTCTGAAACAAAATCCCGGAAAGAATAACACAAATCTGTGAGAACTGTGACAGCAGAACCACCTGAGCAGCTTCCACGTATTGCTTTTAAAGTTTAATACAAATGGTGCTTTGAGGTCACACTATGACTCTGAGATTACAGAAGTCTTTAAGTAAAAAATAATGTGTACTGACTCACTATAATTAATTATTAATTTTTTTACTTCCTATAAAAAACTTTTTTGGACCTCACTAGTTCTCATGGAAACCATTTAATATCTAGTCACTGAAAACTACTTTCATGAACCAAAACAAATCATTTAAGAAATTATAATGTCAGTGACTTAGGTAAAAAAAAAAAAAAAAAAAAAAAAAAAAAAAAAAAAAACTGTTCAATGCAAAACATCTTAAAGAAAAGGAGAAGGCAGCAAACTTCAGTTTAGGACTCAAAATGAAATCCCAGAACTATGTCTACCACAGTTAAGCTCATTCTCACCACCATAGACATTAATCTTTCTTCAACACCTTTGCCATGAGGCTGTTCAGACGTATTAGTCAGACAGAAAAAAAAAAAAAAAAAGAAAAGGCCTCAGCTATCTATCACATCTTGAGACAGCAGAAGGCTTAGTCAAAGCTGGTACCAGATCAATGACTTTTAGTGCATTGCTGTATTTACCACAGAAGACCAAATAGCAGGTAGAGACAAGTGAATCCATATCCAAGCCAGAGATCACAGATGGACATTGTAAAGCAACATCTAATAAAGGTCTAAGTGTTGGCCAAACTGACTGGAGTTTTGAATTCCATAAAACAGCATAGTGTCAGCCTAGTTGTTGACAAATTATCTTCTTTATCATTTTCCAAATTTAAGCTGAGTAGATGTTGCCAGGCCAGTGTTCAAAAAACCTTCTGTAGAAGCTCTGGCCTCAGGCAGAATTCTGTACCCAAGATAGACTTGCTTATATGTCAGTTGGTATCAACATCAGATATAGACTCAGCTTCAACCTGCAGTGAGAAAAGGACTGTCTTTCTGCATACAAATTTCAGACATACCACACTTTAGGATTATATATGGTGGCTATGGACTACCTGTACTGACACTAACAGATAGTAGGCTCCATAGAATGATAAAGAATCTATTCTTTTAGGACAACACTAAATAGCTAACAAAGATCTTTGCTTTGAAATTCAAAAATTTCCTGTTGAAATCTGACTTGGATAGATATCACTATCTCCATTTACTCAAGACAGTGCCTGTAGACATAACCTCTGAAACTTCAGATACTGGGAAGAGATACTGGATCCCTGAGTGACAGTATTTCATCTGGGTCAGCATCATGTGTGTCTGCTTGCTATAAATTCATTCTCAGGTTTTAGGTAAGTAGCTGCAGAAAAATTAAATTCATTGTAAGGTCCCAAAAGAGAAGAAAAAGCAAGACATACCTCAGGATACAGGACAAGCTCACCACTTCTTGCCCATTGTCTTTCTTGATCCTCTCTATTTTATTTATTTTCACATAAAATATCACTGTGACATAAATGTTCTTAACGTAGAGATCTCTGACATGAAACACTTTGCCCAGAATCTTTCCAGAATCTCTTGGAATAAACCTGACATCTTTTACAAATTGATGCCTTTGTGTTGAACAAAGTAGGGTGAAGAACAACACTGAACTTGGGTTTTGAAAGAGATATAGCTATATTTTAACATGGAATTCTGAAACTTGTTCTTCACGGTTCATACTTCCTGGATATTAGGTGTACCTTACAATGTTTAGTCACATTCCATGATGTAGGTGTACCTGCTTTCACGACACGGAAGGGCTTGAGGGTAGACTAGCATTTTTAGTTAGTTTGTAATTAACTTAGTATAATGTAGCTAATGTAGATTTCTAACTGACCTAGTCTGTGGTCACCCCCAGTCATAAAACAGTTGAAAACACGCAAGTGACAAACTTGCAGCAGATCTGCACTTAGGCTACCACGTAGTTCTGAAATAGGAAAACAACAACAAGAAAACAATAATCCTACTATAACTTCACAAACAGACACAAACAAAACTGCATTTGAAGCCTCGAATAAATACTTTGCCTTTCAAAGCTCAATTTACGATGCATAAAAATAAACAAGATCCCAGGAAAAGATGAACTCTTCAAACACTTGTAATACAATGTTAAAAGCATAACAGTAACATGTGAGAGAACTCACAGAAGAAAAATCTTAAACAGTTTTCCTAAAGAAATGTAATTAACTTTGAGGAAATACAGATAAATGATTCAATATTCTAAAAGGGAAATGTAACAGAAAGGTAGAAGCAATTAAAAAACTAGCAGAAGTCTGTGAGCTATAAAATACACCAAGTTAAATTAAACTGTGATCGATGGCAGTGGGAGAATAATGAATGCAAGGGAAGTAGAATAATGGAGCTCAAATATAACCAATTTGGAAATGCAGTTGAGGGGAATAAAATAAACAAGAATAAAAGAGAAAAAAATAGTATACTTGAATATTGCTTTAACTTTAATGAGAACCCATATTCAGATGTTGGGATTTGAGTTGATATTTTGTGATTTAACCAATAAAGTTTGTTTGAAGATCAGAGTGTATAGCTAAGCAACTAGAGGCTAGACAGTGGTTGAACACACTTTTAATTCCAGGTCTTGGGAGACAGAGGATCTCTGTTAGTTCAAGACCATCTTGGACTACATGAAACTGAGCCAGTCTAAAAGAGAAGCAGAGCTCACACAAAGGTAATCCCAGCACTTAGGATCTCATGTCTTTAATCCCAGCACTAGGGGGATGGAGACAGGAGCGATATGGTTGAACAGAGAGAGGAATATAAGGCAGGAAAAGACAGGAGCACAGTGCAGTCTAAAACAGTCAGTCTAAGGAGCAGTCTGAGCAACCAATGTGAAGCAGCAGTCTGAAGCAGTCAGTCTGAGGTTCCACTCTAGGTAGCCTGAGGATGCAGTCTGAAGACAAGATCTCCCATTTGGTTGAGCATTGGTAGAGGTAAGAATTCTAGTAGCTGACTACTCTGCTTCTCCGACCCTTGAATTTTCACTTCATGATAGCTGACACAGAGTACTTATTAGTAAAAAGAACAATTAGAATAAGTGCTACTGGGATTCATGAGAAAATTAAACAAACAAAAGTGTAAAAAATTATTCAAATGGATTATAAGAGATATCTATGTAAAACTAGAGTAAGGTTTAGAATACATGTATCAGATAGTCTGGGAGCATCAGAGCAGTTTCTCTCATATGCATTCATCTTAAGATGTACCACATTAAAATTTTCAAAGAATAATCACAGAAGATTTTCAAAACACCAAGATAGAAGGCAAAATAAAGTATGTATACTGCCTTTTCTGTTTACACACCAAGGTAGATTGACACTATTTTTGTAGTACAGAATGGGGAGAATTTTTCCACCTGAGAATATCACATTAAGATAAAATATATTTTATAAATGCAGTTGAAAGTTTATTCCTAGATAAACCAAAGTGATAGTATGTCTCCACTATAAAACATGGTAAGGAAAGCCATTGACTTACTTAGGATTTCTATTGCTGTTAGGGGACACCATGACCATGGGAACTCACATCAATGAAAAGATGTAATTGGGGCTGGATTTCAGAGGTTTAGTTCATTATAATCATGGTGGGATATGGCGGCAAGCAGACAGGTATGGTGGAGAAGCAGCTGAGATTGCTCTATCTTGATCTAAAAACAACAGAAAGTGAACTATGTATTAGGAGCAGCTTGAGCATACATAATACCTCAAAGGCAACAAATAACCCAAAAGGCCACATTTACTCCAACAATTTCATACCTTCTAAGAGTGCTCCTCCATATGGGCCAAGCATTCAAACACACATAAGTCTATGGGGACCATGACTATTCAAAGCACCACAGTCATCAAATTAAATGAAAGAAATATTACTAATAAGGAATAATTTAAAGTTATCATACTCTATGGTATACAAACAAATAGATATTTTTTGTCATACTGCAACCATAGAGATGATAGTAGATCACGTGTAATGTGAAAGAACAAGGGGAGAAATTTTCGGAAGTAAAAGTTTAAGCAGAGGCGTGGGTAGGGGGTTGAGTTAAAGGAGTGATAACAAGAGGTTAACAAAACTAAATATGTATGTGTATGAAGAAAATGTGTGAATCCTACTATAAAAGTCAGTTCTCTAAGTTAATCGGAAGCTTAAGCAGAGGATGGAAATTTCAAGGCCATTATTGGTCACTTAGGCAGCATTTTCAGCATACACAACTAAGTGCTAACGTGCTTGTTTAGCATGAATAATGCATTTGACTCAACCCTTTGAACTAGAATAAGAAAAACTTAAGGTAGAGAAGGAAATTGGTTCAGTAGGAAGGTGGAGAGGATCTGGGAGGAGTTTGGAGATGGGAAATGTATGATCAAAAGTATTGTATTAAAATTAATTAAAAGGTCATCTGCCATACAATATTTCGATGAGTTATAAGTGATCACATTAAATTAATTGAATTTGTAGAAACAGAGAATAAAATAATGAATACCACAGCATGTTAGACAGGGGACTAGGACATTGGTAAAAGTGCAGAATGAACAATATTTCAGATATGCTGAATATTTTCTCAAAATCTGCCATGTAATTAAGAGTCTATAGTGAAATCTACTGTGCTTTATACAATAGAAGATGATAAGCGTTTCCACCTCATTCTAAGCTACCTGATTGCAAAGGGAGAAGTGGATGAGGAAAAACTGTGGCTGTGGATTTATCTGTTCCCTGATTGGGCTATACTCTCATGTTTATACACATAAACCAAATTATTGAGGAACATTTAAAATTAATTAGCTCTTACTATTATGACATTAAATAAGTTAAAACTGTCACCTTTAAAGATAATAACTTCCTATTGAAAAAAGCAATATATGCAAAACATATATGTAACACATATATACAGCTTTTTAAAAAATAATGTGTTGTACTTGCTTTTTGAAAAAGTGTTCAAATAAAAGTGATAAACTAAATGAATAACTCAGAAAAATAACTTAGAAATAATTATTTTTAATCTTATTTGTTAGAACCTTTTCAGACTTATAGAAATGACATTATTTATCTATTCAAATTTTCAATCATTCCATTGAATTCTTGTACATATGCCTAAACAATATGTGTGAGAGAGTGTGTGTGTGTGTGTGTGTGTATGTATACAAACATATTTTATGTTTTCCCTGATAATTGATGACTCTAACAATTTCATGTGAACTGTACTGGTAAATCAATAAATTGATATTCAGCCTTTTTCTATTGATTATTAGTTAATACACTTTGATTAATAAAAAAACATATTTTGTATGACATTTTATGTGCTCAAACACAGTGTGTGTAGTGGTGCATTTTATGAAAATACATTACATTTGAAAATAATGGAACTTTTATTCTACATAACAGCTGATTTAATAATTCACCTTGAAGTCAATTGACTTGCTTTTACCCTGCTGTGTGTTCAAATTATTTTTCTAACCTGCCTTAAATACACAATGCAATAACTAACTTTACTTGCCTTGGGTTGACCATATAATCTGCTCTTACAACCTAAACAAATGCATAGCCACAATCTTATACTAAGTTGCTTTGTTTTAAAATGTCCCTTACACAAAGAACAGGGTCTGGGTGTATGTATGTTTGTTATGATAGCCATTTGCTGAAATAGAAAATAACTGAAGGTGACCTCATACAAGAAATATCTGATATAAAAGCTAGAAATAGTATATGAATGTTGTTTGGTAAATGGCATGTTTGTAGTACTCTGTTTTCTGGGTCAGTTGATGTCAGTTAAAGTTATTGAAAGTCTTTTAAGGCTGTTCACAATTTCTGTGAAATATCCACCTTTTTGTCCTTATGTAAGGCTTTATGTTTTGTTAATAAACAGGGAACAAAACCATTTACCTTGGACAAATAGTCATCAGACAGGCATAGATAGATGCATAGCAAATGAACTACAGACAAGCCAGAAATGTTTAGCTAAACACAGAGGGCAGACACACTGAGAGAAGTAGAGAACTCCATCTTGGGCTCACTCTTAAAGAAATCAATCTAAGGGAAGTGCTATGTTTTCTTTAATTAATGTGAAATAAACATATTTTGGTTCCTCTAAAGTTATATATACTAAGCTTAACTGACACATGTTTGGTTTTATTGCTGTGTTTGGTTTTAACATTTTATTAATCTAATCAAAGAGTTTGGCCTTTAAAAATATTTTATTATTTTAAACTATTTTAAAATATAAATATAAATATATTTTGATCATATTTCCCCTCTTCCAAGTCATCAAGATCCTTTCGTCCTCCATACTCACTGAACTCCAAGTCATAAAACAAACAAAAACACAATATAACAACAAAACCTCCTCAAATAAAGAAAACAAAATATAACCTCATTCCAAAAGAAAACAAACAACCTAACTAAACAAATACAAAACTACAACCAAATAAAAGCACACAATAATTTGTGGAGTTTTTTCTTTCAGGAGCAGACGGACTATCCTGGAGTAATTGATACTCTGTTGGAGTGTCACTCTATTGGAGAAAATGTTCCCTCTTCCAGCAGGTATAATTGACTCATTACACCATGCTAGCTTTTTCATTCATTCATTCATTCATTCATCCATCCATGCATGCACTTATTCATTCTTTCACCTATTCATCCTTTTTTTAAAAAGTAAACTACAATACAGTGAGATAAAACTGGAACTATCACTTCTTATTTGGATAAGAAAGCCAGAAGAAGGAAAAGAGTTCAAGGCACAAGGATCAGAGACCCTTATGTTAGCACACTCAGAAATATTAAAAAAACACTAAACTCGAAGCCATTATTATGAAAAGTAATGCTTTTATTAGAGCCAGAATATTGATTTTGTCAAATACATAAGTTAATATGAAGAAACTACTATGCTCTGATCTTTTCTATTGTTATCATGATTAAAAGAACCAGCTAATTAGTTACAAATTTGATATTTAACACTTAGTGAATACTGGGGTCATGAAATAGTTTTCACTATAATTGAAGTAATATTGTAGTTTAGGATAAATACTACTAGATTTTCCATAATCATAAAAGTTACACTAATAAAGAATACAATTGTTAATCAATTCTAGGTAGTAAATTATGCAATTGAAGTTGGGCAAATGTCAATTTTATACGTTTGTTACTTTTGTATGTTTGATGTTCAAGACACAAGCTTATTTTAAAATGAATTTAAAATGAGTTCCTTAGTATCTAAAATTAGTACCTAATTTCCTGTTAAACATAAAGAAATTTGTTTGAAACTATTTTTTGTCAGCCCAGAGAACTACATTGCAGGCATAATCACTAAAGTGGATTAAAAGAAAAAAAATATTTAGGAAAATATATAGTCTTTAATTGATTAGGTGGTAATCTAGCCAGTCATGTTCTTGTTCATATTCCTCATTAGGAACATAGAACATTATTCTGAAGATGTCAGAGACAATTTAAATACCCTTTAGTGAACACCTTGGATAAAGATTCATGATTTAAGATACAGAGGACTGCATTATCACTACCTTGAAGCAGTGTGAACTAACTAGAATATTCAGAAACATGAATTTGTGTGAAGTCCTTTAGCCAGGAAACTTCAAAGTAAGAATGAGTTTTCAGAGAACAACTCAAGCCACATGGGAAGAAAATAAGTAATTTCTTACAAGAATGGCAAAGGAAGTTCTTATCTGCTGAAACTGCAAAATAGAACACACTTGACAATCCAGTTCAAAAACTGATCCCATGATCATTATGGTTTGCAAATAGCAATGTCCGTTACACTTTTAGTCCTGCTAGATATCCAGTGGGAAAAGTAGGGCATCTACAGGATAGGACTAACTAATCTTGCTAAACAGAATTGCTGTAGGGAGATGAGCTAGTACAAGATGGGAAGCTCGTACAAATTCTTTCAGGATTACTGAACTATGCCTTTTTAATGGGGTTGATGATAATGCTTATCACTGGAAGTATTTGGAAAAGAGTTGGGAACATTCTGCTGCAGGAGCAAGTATGCCCCATTTCCTAGGTGTTTTTTTTTCCCTTTCTTTCACTCTTTAAAATATTGTTGCAAGATGACATTAGTACTCTGGTAAAGGCACTCTAGTATGGAAGAAAGGTAATCAGCTTACATTTTAAAAAGAAAGTACAACATTAAGAATTTTGAGATTTTGGGTAAAAATATAGATAAGATTCTAGAGAAAAAGTTTGGAAAGTGATTATAAGTACACCCAGCCAATAAGGGCAGAGGCAGTTATATCTACTGCTAGAAATGCTAAATTAACATTTTTCCTGTCCAGCTCAAATTCATCCCTCAATTTTCCAATACAATATAATTTATACAGTTTATTCAATATATTATATGTAAATTATATTATATAATTATAATTTACCTCTAATTGTCTTATTTTCCTAAAATCTTTACAAATATAAAATCTTGAATAACTAAATATTTCTTTTACAATTACAATATTACATAATTCATTCTTTACAATATGCATATGTAGGTATATGTGTATTTGTTCCAATTTATTATATACAAAATATAGTAGAAATTTTCCCACGAAAGTACTTTAACAAGTTTGGTACCATCTAACCTTAGAACTTCTTCACTTACCTGCCACCATACCCTAGACCATCTTTTCCCACTAAAAGATCTGGGAAACAATAAAGATTCAGTTTTTATGCCTCTTGGTTACTAAGAACAACTATGCATTTTCTATATCTATATAAGCAAGTGGTTGGAATGTTTCATGTTTTTGTGATTTTGTTATGGATGGCCCCTAACCGTGAGAGAATTACTTCAAAAGTCTTTCCATAATGGAAAATGATTTAAAAAATACCTCATTGTTAGACAAAAGTATAGTCTAATTAAAGAATATAGTGATTAACACTTGTCAGATTATTTTATTATTTTGATTTAGGATATTTTCTGAAGGGTTATTTTGGGTTTGTGGGCACATGTCAGTGCATTGCTATGTGTCTCATTTGCTGGAGTTGATATTCAGATGTGAAAAAAGGTGGGTAGAAAATTGTGTTGTAATTAAGTTCTTACAAATTTACAGAGTCATATCTGAAAAGTATACATTTTGTTAAAACTCTACCAGGAATGCCTGTGGTATCTAACAAAAACATTATTGCCAAAAATTTTTAAATTGTGTTTTTATAGAGTAATCAAGAAGTTATATATTTTAGGATTTGTTTGCCTTTACTAAATTTCTAATGGTAATGGACATTATTTCATATGTTTATAGTATATTTTGTATCTCCTTTACTATATATATTCCATTTTAAATTTTGAACTCTTTTCCTTTGAGCTGCATCTTAATTGTATTATATATTTAATATTTTTACAGAATTATAAGTGTTATAGTTCTGGGTCATTTTCATTCTCATTCCTCAATCCTTTTTAAACACATTTATTCTTTTATATTTTTGAGAATTTCATATTTAAATTCTGTAGCTACTTTATTTCTACTTCATATTCTCTTCCCTCCAACTTCTCCCTTAACACATATGTTCTCTCTATCTTTTGATACCTTCTACATAAATTATTATTATCAACAAGTAATTTTAAAAATTTTTAATGAAGTACAATTTACCTATATTTGTCTTTCTATTGTTGTATAAAATCTTTGTCTGGTAGAAAATCCTGAATCTTACACTTTTCTTCTACAAATGTAGTGTTAAGTCTTGAATATAGATAGTCATATTATTTTGAGACAACTCATGTAGGTGTGAGGAAATCATCAAATTTTTATCACTTATAAAGCATCTTCTTGGTTGAAATATTCTGACATTTGTTTTAAAACTCAGAGCCTTGTCAGTTTGGATGTTCACCTTCCTGGACCTGGGGGCAGTTGGGAGGACGTTGGACTTAACATAGTGTAGGGAACCCTGATGGCTCTTTGGCCTGAAGAGGGAGGGAGTGGAGGTATGGGTGGAGGGGAGGGGAGGGAAGGGAAGGGGGAGAAGAGGAGGAGATGGAAAATTTTAATTAAAAAATGAGAAAAAAAATCAGTGACCAAAAAGTGAAATACGATACGTCAGACTTTACCATCACATCAGTTCTTATGGTATACTTAGACAAGCTATGAAATAGATTTAGTGAGTCCTATAATGTTAATCCTTTTCAAAGTTATTAAGTCTATCTCAGTTTTGTTGAGTTTCTGTGCATCTGGTAGTATTAACTTGCTCTTTTCTAAAATAACCTTCACATGTGTTAGAAATCTTGTCTGGTTTGCATTTCCCAATTGGGAGTATCATGGACTTAACAATAGTAAGCCTTTAAATCCATGTGTGACAAGTAATGTCTTAATTCACTTAGGTCCAGATTTCTCTCAACATTACATTATAACATTTAAAAAAAATATTTTGTAAATTGTTTAAACTATATCTAGTACCTATTAATTTTGAGGTTTTGAAACAGAAATTGCTTTTATTATAAATCTTGTTTTCAGTTTTCATTGCTAATTACCAAAGATTCTTTTTAAATGCAAACTAAATTTTTCATTCAACAGATTCTGATTTTGGTTTCCTCTCCCACAACTCCTCCTAGAACTTTCCATTTTCCTTTTCTCCCATATCAAAAACCTTTCTTTCTCTTTCTCAATAGGATACAAAGAGACATATTATAATAATAATAACAATAACAATAATATAAAATTATATGAAATAAAACTAAATAAGTATGGACAAATCAAATAAACAGAAGGAAAATGACCAAAGCCAAAACTCAATAAACATATATAAAAACATATGCAAACAAGCTCACAGACAAAGACTTCTAATGAAGCACAAAACCAGAAACAATAGTAAACAAAGAAACCTGTAAGGTTTAAAGAAAGAAGATATCCCATCAATTGGATCCTGAAAGCAACAAGTCCCACTCTGCCCACAAAACTTCCTTTCCTCAGAGGAACATTAAAACACAGGCTGCAACTACAAAGAGAGGACCAAGATGTGAGTAACTAAAGACCCAGTGGGACACCCTACTCTCTAGGTTCTTCATACCTGGACAAAACCCTGGGTCCTTCCCTCACTTGCCTCAGCTTCTCTAGCCAACCAGCAGACAAATCTGCAGGTAGGCTACTCCAACATCCCCACCCCATTGATCAAACCCTGTAAGCTATATGTCCCACTCTGTCCCAAATCCCTTCTGATGGAGGACTCTCATTGGTTAATAAAGAAACTGCCTTTGCTTTTTGATAGGGCAGGATTTAGATAGGTGGGGTAGACAGAACAGAATGCTGGGAAGAAGGGAAGTGAGGCAGATGCCGCAAGCAGTTGCCATGCTTCTCCTCCACGACAGATGCAGGTTAAGATCTCTCCTGGTTAGTGACCACATCGTGGTGCTACACAGATTACTAAATATGGGTTGAAGCAAGATGTGAGAATTAACCAATAAGAGGCTGAAACTAATGGGCCAGACAGTGTTTAAAAGAATACAGTTTCCATGTAATTATTTTGGGTGTAAAGCTAGCCGGGTGGCAGGACGCAGCCCCACTGCTCCATCTACACCCTCCTATCTTCGAGTCCTCAGAGGAACCCTAAAACACAGGCTTCAACTACACAGAGAGATCCTAGAAGTAGGCTGCTTCAACACTCCCTCATTGATAGGACCTTGTAAGCTACAAGTCACACTTTTCCACCAAACCCTCTTATCCTTTTCAGAGATCTCTGAAGCACAGGCTGCAACTACACAAAGAAGACCAAGAAAAGATCTCTGAAGCACAGGCTGTGACTGCACAGAGAGGACCAAGAAAAGAACTTTGAAGCACAGGCTCTTACTATACAGAGTGTACCTAGTGAACAAACCAAGGAGCAGATCAAGAGAGTAGATCAAGCCGGGCGGTGGTGGCGCACGCCTTTAATCCCAGCACTCGGGAGGCAGAGGCAGGTGGATCTCTGTGAATTTGAGACCAGCCTGGACTACAAGAACTAGTTCCAGGACAGGCTCCAAAGCTACAGAGAAACCCTGTCTCGAAAAACCAAAAAAAAAAAAAAAAAAAAAAAAAAAAAAAGAGAGTAGATCAAGAGAACAGGCAAAGAGAGACCTTAATGACTTCCTAAGACACAGACTGTAACAGTACAAAGCAGACCAAAAATGGTTTCCAAAGGCAAAGACACTCACTGCAAGGATTGGAAAAAGAGGCAAAGACAGTACTGGTACCAACTGGAGAAAGAGATGGTTAGGCACCAGTGCAAGAATTCATTCAATAACCTAAAAAGCCACATGATAAAACCAGAACCAAATGGTCACACAACAGGAAGACTTGATCATCCTAATCCAGAAAAAGCAGAAGACAACTATTTTAAATGTAACTTTATAAGATGATGGAGACTTTTAAAAAGGAAAAGAAAAATTCACTTTAAGAAATGGAAGAGATTGACCTGTAATTCTCTTTCTTGGTTGGGTCTTTGTGTGGTTTAGGTATCAGGGTAACTGTAGCTTCATAAAAGGAATTTGGCAATGACTCTTCTGTTTCTATATTATGAAATACCTTAAGGAGTATAGGTATTAGGTCTTCTTGAAAGTTATGGTAGAATTCTGCATTGAAACCATCTGGTCCTGGGCTCTTTTTGGTAGGGAGGTTTTTGATCACAGTTTCTAATTCTTCGCGACTAACAGGACAATTTAGAATGTTCACCTGGTCCTGGTTTAACTTTGGTATATTGTACTTATCTAAAAAAATGTCCATTTCTTTTACATTTTCCAATTTTGTGGCATACCGGCTTTTGTAGTAAGATCTAATGATTCTCTGAATTTCCTCTGTGTCTGTGGTTATTTCCCCCTTATCATTTCTGATCTTATTAATTTGTGTGTTCTCTCTCTGCCATTTGATTAGTTTGGCTAGGGGTTTGTCAATCTTGTTGATTTTCTCCAAGAACAAGCTTTTTGTTTCAGTGATTCTTTGGATTATTTTCTGAGATCACCAAGTCCAGTTGGAATGGGACTGATGGAACATCCCACCAAAGCGGACTCTCTGAAAGTGGCTGATGGTGGAGGCTGACTGAGAAGCCAAGGACAATGGCGATGGGCTTGATCTCTACGACAAGGACGGGCTCTGTGTGAGCCTTGTCAATTTGGTTGCTCACCTTCCTGGACCTGGAGGGAGTTGGGAGGACCTTGAACTCAACATAGTGTAGAGAACCCTGATGGTTCTTTGGCCTGGAGAGGGAGGGAGTGGGGGTGTGGGTCATGGGGAGGGGAGGGAAGGAGAGGGGTAGGAGAAGGGGAGGAGATGGCAATTTTTAATAAAAAATAAATAAACTGGAAAAAAAGAAAAAAAGAATGTTTAAGAATGTAGCCTGCAATCTTCAAAAAAAAAAAAAAGAAATGGAAGAAAAGACAAAGTTGGAAGAAATCAAGAAATCGCTTAAAAAAAAGCAAGAAAAAGCAATCAAACAGGTGAAGCAAACAGTTCAAGGCTTGAAAACCGAATAGAATTAAGAGGCAATAAAGAAAACATAAAGTAAGGGGATTCTGAAAATTTGAAAATTTGCATAAATGAACAGGAACTACAGAAGCAAGTATAACCAACATAATACAAGAGATAGAAGAGAAAATCTCAGGTGTTAAAGATACTATAGAGGTAGTAGATTTATTGGTGAAAGAAAACATTAAATACAACAAATTCTTAGCAAAAAACATTCATGAAATCTGGTATACGATGAAAAGATCAAATCTAAAAATAATAGAGATCAAAGAAGGAGAAGGATTCCAGCTCAAAGGCACAGAAAATATATTCAACAGAATCATAAAAGAAAACTTTCCCAGCCTGAAAAAGGATATCCCTATGAAGGTACAAGAAGCCTACAGAACACCAGACAGACTGAACTAAAAAAGTTCCTTTGCCATATACTAATCAAAACACAAAACATACAGAATACATAATATTAACAGCTGCAAAGGAAAAGGTCAAATAATGTATGAAGGTAGACTTATCAAAACTACACTTGACTTCTCAATGGAAACCATGAAAGCCAGAAGGTCCGGAACTGATCTGCTGCAGACACTAAGAGTCCAGAGATGAACACCCAGATTACTATACCCTGCAAAGATTTCAGTCATCATCGAAGAAGAAAACAAGATATTCCATGACAAAACCAGTCATGGAATAAACAATACCTATATACAAATATAGCCTTATAAAGTACTAGAAGGAAAACTCCAATACAATGAAGCTAACTACACACATAAAAACACAGGCAATCAGTAATTTCACACAAGCAAGTCCCAAAGAAGGGAAACACACAGACACTACTACTGAAAAATAACAGGAATTAACAATCACTGGTAATTAATATCTCTTAATATCATTAGACTCAATTCACCTATGAAAAGACACAGGCTAAGAGAATGGACAAAAGCAGGATCCAACCTTCTACTGTGTATAAGAAACACACCTCAACCTCAAAAACAGACTTTATCACAGAGTAAAAATTTGGGAAAGGATTTTGAAATCAAATTGCCCTAAGAAAGAAGCAGGTATAGCTATCTTACTATCTAACAAAATAGACTTCAAACAAAATCAATCAGAGGAGATGGAGAAGGACACTTGATATTCATAACAGAAACAATCCATCAAGATTAAGAAGCAATCCTGAACATATATGTCCACAAATACAAGAGCATATGGGAAAGAAACATTACTAAAGCTGAAATCACACATCAAACACCATAAAAAATAGTAGGAGACTTCATCACCCCCATTCCACTAGTGCACCGGCCAACTAGACAGAAACTTACAGAGAAATAAGAAAACTAACAGATGTCATAACACAAATGTACTTTTACAGACGTTTAAAGAACATTTCACCCAAATACAAAGAATATACCTTTTTCTCATCACCTCATGAAATCTCTATAATTTCCATGTACTCACTAACAAAGCAAACCTCTACAGATACAAAAAATATTAAAGTAACCCCATGTATCTTATCAGATCACCATGGTTTGAAGTTAGAATTTAACAACAACCCTAATGGCAGAAACACTACACACTCACTGAAATTGTATAGTGCTCAGTTGAACCACTCCTGGGTCAAGGAAGAAATGAAGAGAGAAATTAAAGACTTCCCAGAATTCAACAAAAATGATGGCACAACGTACCAAAAACTGTCAAACACTATGAAAACAGTGGTAAGAGGAAAGTTTATAGCACTAAGTGCTTAAATAAACATGTGCAGAAAGCTCACACTCTTTTCTGAGGAGAGATTTCAGAGGCTTTCTAAGGCATGACAATAGAGAGCAGATCAAGAAAAGTTCCCAACCACTCAGACAGCCACTGTAACAATTGGACCAAGACACACAGACACTGTCTGCTTCATTTGAAGGAAGAGGTGGGTAAACTCCAATGCAAGAATTCCTCCAAACCTAAAAAGCAGCATGGTAACACCAGAACTCAGAGGTCACACAACAGGAAGACTTGATGATCCTAACCCAGAAGAAGCAGAAGAAAATGACTTTAAATACAATTTTATGAAAATGATGGAGTCCTTTAAAGAGGAAGTGAAAAACTCCCATAAAGAAATGGACGAAATGAAAAATAAAAAAATTGAAAGAAATTAATAAATCCCTCTAAGAAAACCAAGAAAAAACAATTGGGTTTTCATAGACAGTATGGAAAATTAGTAATAATGTAGTTACATTATTTTTCATGTCAAACAAGTTATTTATACTACTTAAATGATGCAAATCAATTAAAATCAGATCACGTAGTCCTGTAATCAAGAGCATGGATGAATTCTGGTGTCTTAAAATAAGATGAAAAATGCAATTGCAATGCATTATGAAATCATTTTAGAAAGAGTCAAATTGTCATTACCAAAGAAATAGGGACAAATACTGTCATCCTCTGAGAACCGGGACAGCCTTTATATTTTTAGGACTCCAACTCATGGAATAGAAAAATTCAAGGTACATAGAAATAATTCCAATAACAACAAGTTTGAATCAGAATTGGAGACTCATTATACATATTTTAACATAAACCTACACATGAGCTCTAGTTACAGATTGGTAATTACAGAAAAAAAATGGGCATCTAAATTATAGTGCAGAGTCTACAAAATATCTGAAATTGTCTTATCATAGTCCTATATGCCATGTGGGTGTCTCCCAACTTAACATCTGAGAGGGTTGCTAAGAAACCTTTGTTTCTCAGTTTTCTCTCTTTTGATAAGAAAGATCACAGGTGACGTTAGAGATAAGTGGATGCAATTAAAGTCTAAGAAGCAGAAGCCAGTAGGGCTGCAGGAAGGTTTACTCTGTGTTCCTTCTCTGTGTATGTGAAATGGTATTTCTAATATGATTCCTAGAAAATTGCAGGCTTATCCTTAATCAGTCACTAATTAGGCTGAAATTTTATCTTTTCTATTGTCAAAAAGATTCATGTGGATCCAGGCTGATGGTATTCATTCTCTCAACACACGTGTATAATTTTTCTCATTTATCTGTTTTACCTCAACATTGCAGTGGAAAGGCATGGGAAAAAAACAGGTATATAAAGAAATATATTATATATAATATTCTCATAACGATTCAAATATTTTAAAATAAAACTATTATATAGATATATCTTTTGGCATTCATATATTCATATATACATTCACATATAGAAACCATGATATAGATCTACATGTGTTTGGCAAAGAGAAATAATTGTAAAAGATAAACCTTAAGAATGAGAAATAAACTTCCAATCATATAGTAGAATGTGCAATTATAGTGTGCTAAATTTAAAGGTGAAAAGTTTATAATGATAAGGTACAGATACATAAATTTAAAATGACAAGCCTCCACTCAAATATTCAAAATTTTCTCCAAGGAATGCTAGTCAACAGTTTTGAGGAAAGGTAACATAAGAAACTGGTATTTAAAAATTAAAACCTTTTTTATAATTATGCCTTTGTAAATTCTGAACGGTTATAACTGAAAAAATGAGAAATAAATGAAGGGAGAGCGTGGGAGGCAGAGTGCAACACAGAGAAATTCTTTGCATTTTAAAATGTAATTAACTACTCAACGTAATGACTTGGTGCCTAGCAACATTTGAGTTTTATATGAAGTGCTTTCCTTATATGTTTACATCAAGCTGAATATATTTTAAATATTTAAAATATATAATTCATAGTCTAGAGAAATAGCTTAGTCAATTAAATGTTTGAGAAAATAGGTTTGGATTTCCAGAACCTTAGTAAAAGCCTAACCTTCTTGGTTAGTCTGCAGTCCCATTTCTGGGAGAAGACAGAAAGGAAACTATTTGGTGAATCTGGTTACTCAGTTTAGACAATCAGTGATTTCTATGTTCAATGAAAGATAAACTCTCAAAAGCAAACCTGTAAGTTGATCATTTTCTGAGGATCACTCACACCCAATAATGACCTCTTTCTTTTATACACATAAGAATTTAAGCACATACATACAAATTCCTGAATTACAACACACACACACACACACACAATGTACACACACAATGCACACACCACACACACATAATCAGAGAGAGAGAGAGAGAGAGAGAGAGAGAGAGAGAGAGAGGGAGAGAGATTTAATTCAATGTGCTGTGGTTTGAATATATTTTAAATAGATATATCAGAATATAATTTTGATACATCTGACAAAATTTGAGTAAATACTAGATTTGTTAAGGAAATAAATAGACAAATAGTAAGCATATGAAGAAACAAAAGTTACATAATTAAAAATTTTAAAAATACTTGTATAATTTTAATAATTAATAATATTAACATAACTCCAATTTGGCATACCTTCCCTAGCAGGTTTAGAATATAATGATAGGATCTGCAGAAGTAATTATCATTGTTATCTTTAGCTATGATAATTTTCTATGTGCAAAGTATGTTATTATACATACTGGAATATTTGGAGATATATTTATGTAATACCCAAGGACTTTTAAAACTAATTTGTTTTCATTTAGAATGGGTTTAAGTGGAAATAAAATCATTGGCTAGAAAGGGTCATTCATTTGCAATATATGAGTCTTCAAAACTGGCAAAATACATTTTTTCACTGTATAAATAATTTTTAAACATTATTTGATGGTAAGAATAAGATTAAATAACATATAAATAAATGATAATCGAATTTTCCTAATTTTATATTTATTTTAGTATGTCAAATTTTAAACATAGGAAACTCTATTCTGAGTAGTAATCATAACAACTCTATGTATGTGTATGTATAAATATATTATGCAAAATATATAACACACTACATATAACCTAAACATGATATATATATATATATATATATATATATATGTATATATAGCAACTTATTGTAAATGCCTAATAAACCATTTACTTATTATTCTAGGAATAAATTATGGTAATTATTAAACTATTAAAAAATTGAAAATTATATCAAGATATAGTAACAATAACACTAAAAGGGGGAATAGGATCTATCACTACCTTAATATAGTATTTATAAATTATCATGTTTTCAAAAAATGATTATGTAAATTACAAAGGAGCTTTCAGGTGTGACACACACCTATAGCAAGAACAGTCAGTAAAAACATCATGGTCTAATAGGTAAAGCTGCTTGTAACTAAGACTTAAGATCTGAGTTCTGAATTTGGTTACAGTATTCACACCATAAAATGAATTGTCTCTTATAACACACACACACAAAGGTAATAAAGTAATATTAGTTTTCCAAAACAATTCACCATAAATTATACAGGCTGTTATGTAGATAATCTTGAGAAACTTTTGATTTTTCTTTAAAAAGAATATAAAATTTTACCCCATGGATGAATAATTTAAATTAAGTTCCTTTCTTAATCTGTAAATATAGGAGAAAAATAGAGAAATAATTTATGACTGAGGTAGACAAAAAAGTTATCTTACATGCAACATGAAATGAATGATCTATAAATATAAAGTTAATATTTGATTGACATGTATGCTTTCAAACACAGAGATTGACAAAAGCAAATGGGAAACAAATAATGCAAACTATAAATGAAAAAGCTTGGGATATGGGTGATTAGAATAAAAGAGCTTGTGGTCATTTTCAGAGTTCAAATCCCCCGAATTATTTATATATATATATATATATATATATATATATATATATATATATATATACATACATACATATATAGACCTGGCCATATGTCTCTATAGCCCCCATTCTGGGTGAAAATGCCGTAGATACATGTGCATTGTTGGTGATGATGGCTGATTAGCAGTGTAACAAAAGCCAAAACCAAACTGAAACAAAACCAGTGACCTGTGTGTTCAGTGAGAGATTCTGGTTCGAGTAAGATGAAGATGAATTCCTATACTCTCTGGCCTTATCCTGTGCAGACATATATTTAAACAAGGATGCAAATACAATTAAATATAAATCAACAAAAATATTGATATGGTTATTGAGTGAAAATTATATGCATCTATAGTCATCATTTATTAAAAATGTTCGACTTTATTGAGGTACATGAAGTGATGAAGTATGCAGCAGGGGAAGACATATATTTCTATGAATCAAAATTGCTCTAAAAATTATATTCTACTAAAATGTAAGATAATATGAAGAATATATAGGCCTATCTATGATTTTGAAATGTTCCACTGAGTCATCCAGTTAGTGGCTAGCAGAAAGAATGCTTAGTCATTCTATGTACTATACACATAATATTTACTCAGCCGATTTTATGCATGATTGTCTTGTTGTGATTAAAAAATACAAATTCATAAATTTTTGTCTGTCTTTTAGTATCAAAGATTTCTATTTTATATTTTGAATAAAAATAATCCATAAGATTTTATATAAAATTAAAATAATAATGCAAATTATATCTCATTATATGTTTATGGTCAAAGTATTAGTGACAAATCTACTTTTATAAGTAAAATAATTTTTTCTAGAGATATTAAAAGATGTTATCTCTTGTCACCAGATGCTGTCAAACTATGGCATTTACAAAGAATCTTTATACTGTACACTTTGCCAATTTTAAATGCACTCATTCCAGAATAAAAATGAACATATGGATGTCATAGTAGTATGTCTGTGATTAAATTTTCTACTTAAAAAGAAAATGTCTTGAGGAGTGTAATTTCTTTCAAACTTTTTATTTTTCTTATTCTTGAAAATTTTACACATGTATACAATCTTAGGTAATTGTATTTATCTCAATTTCCCTTACTATCCAATCCAAATGTCCATTTACACTCTTGTGTCTTTAAAAAAAATAATGACTGTGAGGGGTGCATTCACCCACTGAGACGGTGGGACAGAACTAATGGGAGATCACCAAGTCCAGTTGGAATGGGACTGATGGAACATGCGACCAAACCGGACTCTCTGAATGTGGCTGACTGTGGAGCCTGACTGTGAAGCCAAGGACAATGGCACTGAGCTTTGATTCTACAGCATGGACGAGCTCTGTAGGAGCCTTTTCAGTTTGGATGCTCACCTGGGGGGCATTGGAAGGACCTTGGACTTATAGTGTAGGGAATATTGATGGCTCTTTGGCCTGGAGAGGGAGGGAGTGGGGGTATGGGTGGAGGGGAGGGGAGGGAAGTGGGAGGAGGGGAGGAGATGGAAATTTTTAATAAAAAAATGAAAAAAAATAAAAAATTAAATTAAATTTTAAAAAAAGAAAAAATATATAATGCACTATCTTAGTTAAGGTTTCTGTTGATGTGATAAATAACCATTGCCCTCATTGTCCGCCATGTTCAGGGAGTCCGGTTTTATCCCATGCTTTTTCAGTCCCAGTCCAGCTGTCCTTGATGAGCTCCCATTAGATCAGCCCCACCATCTCTGTAGGTGGGTGCACCCAATGGCATTGCATTTTGATCCTACTACATATACTGGATTTGGGGGTGCCTATCCTGTTTGGATGCTCACCTTCCTAGATCTGGATGGAGGAGGGGAGGACCTTGGACTTCCCACAGGGCAGGGAACCCTGACTGCTCTTTGGACTGGAGAGGGAGGGAGAGGAGGGAGGGGAGAGGGGGGGGGGGGAGGGGAACAGAAATGGGATGCGGGGAGGAGGTGGGAATTTTTTAATTAAAAATAAATAAATAAGAAAAAATAATCATTGCCAAAAGTAATGTGGGAATGAAAGCATTATTTCACTTACGGTTTCATAATACAGCCCATCATTAAGAGATGTCAGGGCAGGAACTCAAGGCAGTAAACCTGGAAAAGGAACTCAAGAAGAAGCTGTGGAGTAAGTCTCCTCTCTCTGACTTTCTTGACAAGTCTCACTCTGCCTAAGAGTGAGTCACACCTGACCAGGGCCACCTGATCAGGAGTGTAACCGCTCACAGTTTGCTGGACTCTGCTATATCAATCACTACTTAAGAAAATGTTTCATAGGCGGTCCAACAGTCCAACTTATGAAGATATATTTTTCAGCAGAGATTCTATCTTCCAAAATGTCTTTAGCTTTTGTCAAGTGTGACAAAACAAAACAAAACAAAACAAAACAAACAAAACAAAACACCTAGCCGAACACTCATGAAAATCTACTCAGTACTGTCCATACATACATATATTAGTACCATCCTCTGGATTCACTGGAAATCTTACAGTGTCTGCCTACTTCAAAATGGGAGCTGCCTATTGGAAATTGAATCAATGACCTTGTACATGTTAGAAAAGTGATATGCTCTATACCACAGAGCTATGCTTCTAAAAATATTTTCTACTTTATATTGTTTTAAGGTATAGTTTTCATGAAGCTGTGCAGGCTACTGTTAGATTCACCCTAAATCATTATCATCTTGAATTTCTGACATTCCTATATCACCTTAGAATATATCTAGGATCATAGGCCTGTGTCATCGGGCCCAGAAAGAGATGTAATTGTTACACAGGAAAAATGAATCTTAAATTCACATAGTCTTGCTTACCATCAGAAACATAATTGAATTGATTAGTTTATATTTGCAAACCTTACCATGAAAAGAAAAAAAAAATCTTTAAAATTCCTAGACAGAGAATGCTTATCAAGGAGTAACTAAACACTCAACAACTTTTCTGTCACAGAAAATAATAAAATAATAATTAACTTTCAATTATTAAGGAAAAAGATCAGATTAGGAAATTCAGTGTGCTTATTTTAAAGTTTTCTTTTATTTCAACATGTTACTTAGATAACACAAATGTAGTTACAGATTTTGATTTGTTGTCACGTGACTAAATAATTGACTCTAAGAGGCATGCTTTTTAAATTATTAAATATCCGAATTAATAATAAAGTTTCATGCATGAAAGTTAAATGTCATTTAGCTTGTTTAATTGGAAGCGATAACTGCTTTGTATAATACTTCCAACTACCAAATTGCCTACTTACTTATAAATACTTTGGAACTCAAATAGTTTACTATAGCTTACAACTGACAGACTATATTTACAGTGTGCAAATTTTCTTTTTTTTACATAATAATTTCACAGTTAAAATTCTTTAATTTAGTTTCAGCTGGGTAGTGGTGGTGATTGCCTTTAATCTAAGCAAAAGGGAGACAGTGGCAAGTGGATCCCTGAGAGTTTGAGGCCAGCCCTATCTCCAGAGCTAGATCCAGAACAGCCAAGACTGTTAAACAATAAAACTCTGTCTCAAAAATTCAAAAGAAAACAAAATTTAAAAAAAAAGAAAAAGAAAATTGATTTTATCCTCAAAATAATTAAACATGTTTTAAACAGCTTATCTTGTGAGCCTTGTTGAGTCAACATCACATTATTATGATTTGTTAGGGTTTCATAAATTTTATCTCAGTAATAATAGAACTGTAATTCTACATGCTATAGAAATGTAAAACCTTAAGCATTTTGTCACTGAGTTTATGTCACAAGCAAAAGTTGCTTTTTCTCCTTATTTCTCAGTTTTCATGTTCAGATTAATAATTTTCTTCTCATATAGTAAATACAGGTATACACTCATGCATATGGGTGTGAAGGTCTAGGACAGATTCACCATGGCAGTTTTCATATATCAAACTCAATTAGTCATGCTGGTTGCTAACATATTAAACAATGTGAGGACTTTTTCCAATTGGATAGTTAATTTTATGAAATTAAGCATTATTTTTGTGTATGTATAAATACATTTCTATGTAATTTTAAATGGATACAGTAATTAAAATGCTTCTGCTATGTTAGTATTTATTTCATGTCTGATTTGGCAATGCAGAATTGTAATCATAGCACTAGGAAAGCTTACATAAAAGGTAATGAATTTGAGGCCCATTCTGAGATATATAGTATGACATTGTTTCTATAGCAATTATATAACAATTATTAATTGTGAAATAAAAAATGTCAGTTGCATCTGTAACAGTAGCCATCCAATATTTATAGTAGTTTTAGCATGTCCTAGTACCACTCAATACAATAAATATTGCATCCCTGTGATCCATTTGTGCAAAAGGACAAAGGTACAATTTTATCTTTAAAGAGTTAGACACAAATGAATAATGGAAAGCTTATAAGTTTATTCAAGCAGAGAATGTCCACAAAAAATTTGTATGCATGGAGAGTGCTGTGAATTGTATATCAGAAAGAATATCTTTGATTTCTGTAAGTGTATGAAATGGTTAGGAGAAAACCTAGCACAGAATGCTGATAGAAAGTACAAATTTGCATCTTGAGGTGTTGGTTTCTATCAGGTAAGTAACAGACTGAGGTGTGTGTACAATTGTGACAAAGCTTGTGTCTCTCTTTGAACCTCTTAGTTTTTGAACTTAATAGATGCACTTTATATTTTAAAAGGTAACTGGGTTTTGGAGATATGAAAACCTTTATAAGAGCTCAAGTTCAATTTGACAATGTGTGTTGCAAATAGAACAATGATTTGATCCAGGCTTAGAAGAGATCACAGTTTGCAAAGTTCTCACATACCATACAGGAAGCCTGTAACACTCCATCTTCAGCAATGCATCAGCTGACTAGAGTGATGCATTCCTGTAATTCTAATCAGTTCAGGAGTGGAGAAGGGAGGGTTAAGAAGCCACAGTTGTCCTTAGATACATACCAACTTAAAACCAGAATAGGCTAAATGAGGGCTTGTCGCCAAAATATCTAGGTATAAATATCTAGGTATAAATCCAGGTTAGGAAAGGAAGAGGAACGATAATTTTTTTTTTAAATAAAAGCAACTAAATCTCTGAAGAAAGAGACAACAAAAATTGACAGTTGGTGTAGGAGTTTCTTCTGTTTATGTGTTGCTTTCATTGGTTAATGAATAAAGAAACTGCTTTGGGCCTGATAGGGCAGAACTTAGGTAGGTGGAGGAGATAGAACTGAATGCTGGGAAGAAGGGCAGAATAGAGATGCCATGGATTTTCTGCCTGAGAAGGATGCTGGTTAAAATCTTGCCAATAAGCCACAGTCATGTGGCAATACACAGATGATGTAGGTGTGTCTTCTATCTATCTGTTGATTTCATTGGTTAATAAAGAAACTGCCTTGGCCCATCTGATAGGCCAGCCCTTAGGTGGGTGGAGTAGACAGAACAGAATGCTGGGAGTGAGGCAGATGCCTCGGGCAAACACAATGCCTCTCCTCTCTGGGTCAGATGCGATGGAGCCAGCCGCCAGGTCAGACATGCTGAATCTTTCCCGGTAAGACACCACTTGTGATGCTACACAGATTATTAGAAATGGGTTAAGCAAGATGTGAGAATTAGATAATAAGAGGCTGAAATTAATGGTCCAGGCAGTGTTTAAATGAATACAGTTGTGTGTTGTTATTTCATGTGTAAAGCTAGCTGTGTGGGATCTGGGTGGGATGAAAAACAGGCCTGCTCGCCTCCCACTACACACAGATTAATAGAAATGGGTTAAATTAAAATGTAAGAATTAGGCAATAAAAAACTAGCGCTAACAGGCCAAACAGTGTTTTAATGATAAAATTTCTGTGCGGTTATTTCGGGTGGTAAGCAAGCAGGTGGCTGGACAGTCATTCAATATTTGTGGTTGATAAAATTAATATTGTGAAAATAATTATTTTATCAAAAGCTATTTACAAATTCAATACAAACCTGATTAAATTCATATCTCATTTCTAACAGATATAAGATGAAAAATTATTCTAAAACTCATGTGAAATTACAAAAATACACAGACTTTTAAAAATAACAAGAGCAAACAGAACTTTTTCTGTAAGAGAAGTGAAAGATGAAAGAGGGAGAGAAGAGAGAAAATATAAAATTTTAGGACAAATAGTTTGAATTAGAAAAGTCTCTGATGACTGAAGTAACCGAGACCTAGAAAAGACAAATGTTGCCTTTTGTTTTATTGGTGGTTCATAACTGCAAATCTTTATATTTCAGTACCTAGTCTGCAGCAACTACAGAAACCAAGGTATTAATGTCAAGAAGCAACAGAAAAAAGGTTACAAGTTACAAGTAATCTATCTTGATAGGAGAAATGGAGAAAAGAGTGAGGCTCTATTACAAATGGGGAGAGGAAAACAAGTACAGAGGAAAAAGGAAAGAGGGTAAAATAACAATAAGGATGTTTGGGAAAGTCTATGGTATACTATTAAATATTTACCTAAAAATTAATCCACAGAAGTCTATGAATAAAATACTTATATATTTTCAATGAAATTTTCTCATGCAGGTTGACGATGCTCCTTCTAAGAGACAAAGACTCTCCAATAGGAGCCCCCAAACACAGGTATGAAATACCTTTTCTTACTTGTTAGTCAACTTATTACCCTTGCTTTGTCCCAGAGGTGGAAGAAGTTTCTATTGCTGAAGACACCACTCTCTACAAACACAGATCCCAAAGACCCATTAATGGAAATGACTTAAATGCTTTCCCCTTGAGGATTGGCTTTTGGTGATAAAAGACCTCATAGACTTTTTAAAAAGGTTTTAAGTACTATTCATCTATAACACCTATGAACTGCAATAATGACCAGAATGATATGAAAATCCTAAGGTTGAAGCAGTAACAAAAATAGCTTTCTACTGAAGTTAATACCTGCTCAACAAGGGGGAAATTATTTCTGATTCTAGAAACACAGAGGTAGTAAAGTAAGAGAATTTAAAAAAGAACCTGAAAACACCACTTACTATAATACAGCATAATCCTGAACTGCATTCTAGAAATTTGTCCTTATCCTAACACGTAAGTGTACTCTCATCCTTAAACACTTCTTCTTGCAAAAAATGGAGACCATTACAGAAAACCACAGCCAATCAAAATGCAGAGTTGTTGATTCCCGTCAAAGTTGATACATCTACAAAACATTTCCAGCTCCTAAGATTCAGGGAACATAGCAGAAGAGGGAGCAGAAAGAACATAAGAGCCAAAAGATCAGAAGTTAGCTGTGAGAATGTGGTTCACAGTAATATCAAATACTACAATCATAAAGTCTCACCAACATTTTTGCATAAACATGAGCTGAACAATGACAACAACAATAGAAATGACAAAGTTTTCGGAGAAAACCAAAGGCATCAACCCCACACAAAGACTATAAATACTAAGGAGATATAGTCTTAACCAAGGAACAGCACTGCAATGGGTCATTTAAAACCAAATCCCTAACGTGAAACGTATATACAAGCAACATTATACATATTGAACAGGTTGTACTGAGGAATATATATGTTTGTACATATAAATAAATCTATTCAAGAACAATTAATAAAAGGGTTATGAATTTGAAAACAAGAAAAATGAGTTAGAGGAAAGAAGGAGAAATTATGTTATTATATTACTATCTCAATAAAGAAAAAAATAAAAGCAATATAAATAATGCTTGAAAATGAATTAACACAATCAAAATTATATTTTTATTCAAATAATAAAAATATTTTGTATAATACTTAAAGCCATAATCTCAATATAATAATGTTATGAAGCACAAAGTATTAATTGCCAACATGTTATGTGTTTTTAAGTGTCTTTTAAAGTACCTAATACATTAAATACCCAAAGCTATGTTGGATAGATGAAGAATCATATTTGTTCAACAGTTTTATTTGATCTGTTACTATATTTTGAATATCATCTATTTTATTTTTAATTTTTGATTTTTTAAGTTAAAATACAATTGTGTCAACTCTCTCTTCCATTTCCTTCCTCAAGTCTTTCATGCAATGCTGCCTTGCTAGCTCTCATATCCATGTTCTTTATGTCTTTAATTATTGCTATTGTTGCAGATTGTTTTAATAATAAAATGTTTACAATAACTTCAATAAGCAACAATCCATTAGTACTTTCCTTATCAATATGTGATGAAAAGAGTTTTCCTTATGCATTGTTAAAAGTAGCATTTTGATTTTAACAACTAATTGGGAAAATGCCGAGAAATTATCTTAGAAGAGAAGAGACTAGTTCAACTTCATAGAATCATAAGCATGTTATACTCAATGTAACAGATAATTGAGAAGAATGTTTCCTTCCATGTGATGCAAATTTACAGGAAAATAATGAATTCCAGTAGATTTTTTTAATCTGGTCATAAGAAAAAGTGGTATTTATAGTTAGAACATTTAACTATCTACTTTCTAACAGTTAATGACTCTATGAAATTTTTTAGTCTCCACCCAAATCCCAATATTCATTTATATCTTTTATTACCACAGAGAAAATATGAAATCAGCACACTGAGGCATTAGTATTGTTTATTCTTTGATTTATTTTCACTGTTATTTATAGTGATTTGTATGAAAAACAGTGCCTCGTGTATGCTAATGAAAATCTCAGCTCCATCCACAACCTAGTGTTTTCAAACACTAGGTATTTTTATAAGGGAAAAGTTACAAATCCATTTCAACCAGAAGGTAGAGAGAGAAAGGGAGAATTCATAGTTATTATGGACAGACAGATACACATTACCATTTCTGTTTGGAGTGAAAGATGAGAATAACTGATAGAAAATGACACACACTTCTTAAATCCTGCATAGCTCTCCTTCTTCTACAAGAATGCTGGTGAAGCACACACATGTGTGTGTGTGTGTGTGTGTGTGTGTGTGTGTGTGTGTGTAAAATGGATGGATGAACAGACACAAAGACACATTACCACAGATAAATTTGATTCACCTTACCACGTACTTTGTAATACTTGCTTGGAATACTGTCATCTTAGGTTACTGTGAATCAAATGTTAAAGATACATTTTTAAAATACATATTCTCAGTCAGTAAACATATAAATTATTCTCTTCTGATTTAATGACTTTCATTGTAACAATTTTTTAGAGATTCCTGATCCTTATCCCTGTCCCACATTATGAGTAACAGTGATTCAGATGGGAATTCCTGTTGATGGAGGACTCTCTTTGGTAATAAAGAAACTGCCTTGGCTTTTTGATAGGGCAGGATTTAGATAGGTGGAGTAGACAAAACAGAATGCTGGGAAGAAGGGAAGTTAGTCAATTGTCATGCCTCTCCTCTCTGAGACAGTCGCCATGAAGCCAGCCACCAGGTCAGACATGCTGAATCTTTCCCAGATGATGCTACACACATTACTAAATATGGGTTAAAGCAAGATGTGGGAATTAGCTAATAAGAGGCTGAAACTAATGGGCCAAGCAGTGTTTAAAAGAATACAATTTGTGTGTTGTTATTTCGGGCCATAAGCTAGCTGGTGGCCGGGAGCCAGGTGGGATGAAAAGCAGGCCTGCCCAAAGCTCCTTCTACAGAATAGTGCCCAATGTGGGGCTCAAACCCATGACCCTGCGATTAAGAGTCTCATGTTCTACCTACTGAGCTAGGCATGCGGGGAACTGGGTGGGATGAAAAGCAGACCTGCCCACAGCTCCTACTACATCCCATTTCTCTTTTATATGTATTAATAAATGGTTGGTCTTTGTTCCACAGAAAAACAGCCTTTGTCTCTGTGTTTCATGAAAGAACATGGATACACTGGGAGGCAACACTTTTTAAAGTATATCCTAACACAATATCTAGAGAAGTTGAAATTTTTTTATTTCCTCTAGATGTTAAAGTATGAGCAGATTTGATGAAACTTGCAGAATTCTTTGTAAAGTATGCAAAAATTATTAATTATATTATTCTTTCTGAATTACAGATTTATATGCTTCTGATTTAAACATATCAGAGTTGTAAAGGTGCAAAGAGGGGCAGTATTAATTAATGCAATATGTTTTCAGTGTTAGCTTCTAGGCAAGGAGAACAGATTGCTGAGGTAACTTTGGCAATTGATGACTCCAACTACATAATTAATGGGGTAAACTGAAAAAAAAAATATATCCGTCAGTGATAACACATTCCTGTTTCCAAACATTACATAGTAAGTAGAAAGTTCTGTTAAATATTTTATTTTATTAGTAAACTTAAAGGAAGGTAAAAGGAAGCTAAATTAAATGGAAGATACACTTGTGAGACAATCCAGGCCTTGATCAAATCTAAAGCATTTTCACAGAATTGAAGTAGCCAAGTTTGATGATAGAATCTGAAGAATGGAGATAAGTATTTTTTCCACAGGGAAGAAGTCAAGGCACTTAGTTAAGACTTAAATTATTCTGTAAGGTACAGGGGAGAAACTACTGAGTGAGTGAATCAGAGACAGAGACCTCTGAAGATCCAGATGTGAATCGTGGCTTTCAAGGAAGTAGTCCTAAGTCAGGACCCTTGTGGGTCTGGAAATGAGTCTTCTGAGAAACCAGGCCTGAAACAGGTCCCTCTTGGGTCTGGTCATGAATCTGGGACCTCTGAGGGAGTAAGCAGGAACCAGAAATCTCTGTGGGTCCAGGCATGAGTCGGGGACATTAGAAGGAGTAGGCTCGAGCCAGGACTTCTGTGGTTCAGGGTGTTGGTCTGGTATATTGAAGGAAATGGGCAGGAGCCAGAAACCTCTGCATATCCGAGCCTCGGAACTCTGAAGGAGTAAGCCTGAGCCTGATCCCTTCAGGTTTGGGTACAAGCAAGCCTGTGAACTCTGAAGGAGTAGACCAGAGCCAGAGACTTTTGCAGGACCAACCCCAAGCCAGGAATCTCTGCAGGAGTGGATCCAGACCAAGATTTACAGAAACAGGTCAAAGCTAGTAAACTAGACCAAAGTAGGCCTGAGGGAAGGAATTCCACCTTGGGCTGGAGCCAGCCTGAGGCAACAAATTCCACAGGAGTGGGACTAAACCAGCTACCTAGTCAGAGTGGGCTTGAGAAAGCCACAGCCTATTCAGTTCAGGGACATTTACAAAAACAGGTCTGAACCAACAATCTGGGCAAGAACAAGCCTGAGACAGTAAACTCCAAGGGAGTGGAGCAAAGCCTGGGAGCTCTGAGCAACCTCCAGGAACACTGAGTGACCAAAGGGGTAACTAGAAATGTGACACTAACTGTAACATGAGGAACAACCATCTGCGCCTAGGATGCACTGGCACCTAGAAGATTAACCAACAGAATCACCAACAGCTCCAAACACACTTATTAGAGGAAAGGATCAGTAGAAAAGGTAAGAATTCATGCAAAACCACAAAGAGCAACACAACACCAGTAAAACCTAAACACCCTACAACAGCAAGACTTGAACAACCAAATATAGATGAAGCAGAAGAAAATGACCTAAAAAATAACTTCAGGAGTACATTTGAAACTCTTAAAGAGGAAATGAGAAATTCCCTCAGAGAAATGGAGGAAAAGACAAACAAAAAATTGGAAGACATCAGCAAATCCCTTAAGAGATTAACCTTCTCAAAAATTGACCACATACTCGATAACAAAACAATCCTCAACAAATACAAAAAGTTGAAATAACCCAATGTTACCTTATCAGATCACCATGGTTTAAGACTTGAAGTCAACAGCAATACTAATTCCAGAAAGCCCACAAACACATGGAAATTAAACAATGTTCACCTGAATCATCAATGGGTCAAGGAAGAAATAAAAAGAGAAATCAAAGGCTTCCTAAAATCAATGAAAATTACCACACAACATACCCAAATTAATGGAACACAATGGAAGCAGTGTTGAGTAAAGTTCTTAGTACTGAACACCTACATAAAGAAGCTGGAAAAATCCCAAACTAGTGAATTAACAGAACATTTGAAAACTCTAAAACAAAAAGAAGTAAACTCACTCATGAGAACTAGATGGCAGGAAATAATCAACTTGAGAGCTGAAATCAACAAAATAGAAACAAGGAAAATAATACAAAGAATCAATGAGACAAAGAGTTGATTCTTTGAGAGAACAAAAAAAAAAAAAAGACAAGTCTTTATCCAAATTAGCCAAAAGTTAGAGACAGAATATCCAAATTAACAAAATCAGAAATGAAAAGAGGAACATAAGAACAGACATGGTAGGAAATACAGAGAATCATCAGGTCATATTTTAAAAAATGTGTATTCCACGAAATTGGAAAGCTTAAAGGAAATGGACAACTTTCTGGATAAACATCACTTACCAAAATTAAATCAAGACCAGATAAGCAAACTAAACAGACCTATAACTGTTGAGGAAATAGAGGCAGTTATCAAAAGTCTCCCCCCAAAAAAGATGGTTTCAGCTCCAAATTCTACAAGGTTTTCAAAGAAGAACTAATACCAATATTCCTCAAATTATTCCACAAAATAGAAACAGAAGGAACATTACCAAACTATTTTTTGGGCTATAATTACCCTGATACACAAACTACAGAAAGGTATTACTAAGAAAGAAAATTAGAGTCCAACGTGACTCATGAACACTGATGTAAAAATACTCAATAAAATACTGGCAAATTGAATCTAAGAACACATCAGAACCATCATCCACCATAATCAAGTTGGCTTCATCCCAGAGATGCAGGGTTGGTTCAACATACAAAAATCTGTCAACATAATACACCATATAAACATAAACAAACTGAAAAATACAAACTACATGATGATCTCATTAGATGCCCAAAAAGCTTTTGACAAAATACAACATCACTTCATGATAAAGGTCTTGGAGAGAAAAGGGATACAAAGAATAATAAAGGCAATATACAGCAAGCCAACAGCCAACATTAAACTAAATGGAAATAAACTCCTGTAGTGAGGAGCTGCGGGCTGTATTCCTGCCCAGCTCTCAGCCGCCCTGCTCCTGGCTGCCTAGCTAGCTTATGCCCCAAAATAACAACACACAAACTGTATTCATTTAAACACTGCCTGGCCCATTAGTTTCAGCCTCTTACTCACATCTTGACTAACCCATATCTAATAATGTGTGTAACACCACAAGTGGTGTCTTACCAGGAAAGATTCAGCAGGTCTGACCTGGTGGCTAGCTCCATCATGTCTGGCTGGCCCATTAGTTTCAGCCTCTTACTCACATCTTGATTAACCCATATCTAATAATCTGTGTAGCACCACAAAGTGGTGCCTTACTGGGAAGATTCTAGCATACGTCCATCTTGGGCTGGAGCTTCATCGCATCTGGCTCAGAGAGGAGAAGTATGGCATCTGTCTGAGCCATCTACCTCACTTCCTTCTTCCTGTTCTGTCTGCTCCACCCACCTAAGGGCTGGCCTATTAATTGGGCCAACACAATTTCTTTATTAACAAATGAAATCAACACAAACAGAAGACTCTCCCACATCAAACTCCCAGCAATTCCACTGAAATCAGGAACAAGACAAGGTTGTCCACTCACTCCATATCTATTCAATATAGTTCTTGATTCTTAGCTAGAGAAATAAGACACCAAAATGAAATCAAGGGGATACAAATCGGAAAAAAAGAAGTCAAACTCTCACTGCTGATGATATGATAGTTTATATAAGTGACCACAAAAATTCTACCAAGAAACTTCTACAACTCATAAACACTTTTAGTAATGTAGCAGAATAAAAGATTAACTAAAAAATATCAGTAACCCTCCTGTACTCAGATGATAAAAGGGCTGAGAAAGAAATCAGAGAAACATCACCTTTCACAATAGCCACAAATAGCATAAACTATCTCGGTGTAACTCTAACTATACAGGTGGAAAACTTATATAACTAGAACTTTAAGTCTTTGAAGAAAGAAATTGAAGAAGACACCAGAAAATGGAAAGATCTCCCATACTCTTTGTTAGGTAGATTTAACATAGTAAAAATGGCAATCTTACCAAAAGGAATCTACAGATTCAATGCAATGCCCAACCAAATTGCAGCAAAATTCTTCACAGACCTTGAAAGAATGGTAATCGACTTCATATGGAAAAGCAAAAAACTCAGGATAACTAAAACAATCCTGTACAATGAAAGAACTTCTGAAGGCATCACAATTCCCGACTTCAAACTCTACTACAGAGTTACAATATTGAAAACAGCCTTATATTGGCATAAAATCAGACAGGAAGACCAATGACCCAGATATTAATCCACACACCTTCGAATACCTGTTTTTTGACAAAGCCGAAAACATCAAATGATGTATAAAAAGACAATATCTCCTGAGTAAATTGGGGGAATGGGGACCTTGGGAGAGGGTTGAATGGCGGGGAGAGGTAAGGAGGGGAGCAGAGAAAAATGAAAAGCTCAATAAAATTAAAAATAAAAATAAAGAATAAAAGAAGAAAAGAAAAAATTTATTCTGTAGGAAATGAATAAAAATAACATTTACCTATGCTACAATAAGGTAACATTACTGTACTGTTAACTTTGCCTAGCATAATGTATAAAATATTCTGATAAGAAAAATAGTTAAAAGATACTGAAGACCTTTATATGAAGAAGTAAGTACAAAGAAAGTTTAGTATAAAATATTAAGAGTAGTATTTACTTGAGAGCTCTCATCAATAAAAAATGACAAAGAACAGGCTGTATGTTACAAAATGTGTTGAAATATGATTGCCTGGAGCCATAGACAAGTTAGTGATATCCAAGGCAGATAGGAAGACTCTAACTTCAGAAAATATATTTAATACAATTTATTTAATTTACTTATTGGGAAATTGGTCTTGCTTATATATTTTCTTGTGTTATAAGATTATTATAAAAATCTATAAGCATTTTAATTAGGTTTTTCTCAATGAAATGAAATACTTTGCAAAGTAATCAGTCATGCTTTTAAAGTCTATAGCTGAATGTTTTATCTGTAACAAATGCTAAAATTCTTTTGTTATTTAATTACTTAATCTTCCTAATCAGGTTTCTTGACAAATCCCCAAGACAAACTAATGTTATCTACTTTTACATTTCCAAATTGAGGAAAGTGCCTTACTCACTAGCAAATGTCAAAATAATGCAAAAGAAAACAAATAGGATTTTAACTAAAAATATGATTGTCCCTGGAAATGAAATGTGGGTTAGAAGAAGGAAATTTATTCCTTATTCCTCTCTGTCTCTCTATCTGCCTGTCTGTCTGTCACTCTCTGTGTCTCTCTCCATGTATATGTGGGGGTCACTTTTAGGCCAGAAATATCCTTGAAGTTTAGAACATAAATAGTGAATTTCACAAGATGATTATAAAGATAGAAAGCACAGCAAATAATGGACTAACTGGAATCTTACAAGGATAGAAGATTTGTAAAACAGAGGTTCCGTGATGATCTGTTTAAATATTCAATTCATGCAATACAAAACTCAGGCTGGTGGCAAACAAAAAAAAAAAAAGCCCAGAGAAATTAGAATCACGCATGCTTTTGATCCAAGCTTTTCAGTTGGGAAAGAGAGAACCAGATGAATCCGTCAATAGAGAGGAATAACAAAGTTGACAGTGATGGGGGAGTTCCTAAAACATACCCAATCACTAAACTGTTGTGCAGAGCCTGGGATGACTTTTAAATTGTCACCAGGTTTAGGTAGACAAATCCATTGGTCTGACAACAGATTATTCCAGAGGAAGAACAGAATAGTGGTTAGATAGCATTATCACTTAGGAAAAGGATTTGGAAGTATCTATAGAAATTTATCCATTTCTATCTTTCTCTTTTGAAAGAGTAGCTTAGGGAGCAATATACATGTGAGGTAAAATTAGAATAAGGCAGATGGGAACTATGGAAATCTGCTCGGATGGCACGGGGAAGAGGCACTCTCAGGCTGACAGCACTGTGTGCCTGCAAAATCGGTTTCCTCTCAATTGCATACTGAGATTCTAAGGAATCTAACAGCATGGAGTGTGTAAAATTAAAAAGATGATAACATGGAAAGAAAGTAAAATGAGAATTTTTAGTTCTGTTCAAAGATACCAGATATGAAAACAAGCATGAAGGTTTTTAAGTTACTAAGTTATACTTGTATCAAATTTCTAAAAGGAATATTGATGACACAGAGATTTTAACAAAGTTGGTGAGGTTAAAGTTAGGCTACAAATTTCTTGAGCCTTTTCTCAGAAGTGGAGTTGAATGTCTCACATAAAGGTAATAAAATACTACAGAAATCATACATTTTTGCTCTATGACTAACATAATATTGACAAGTAAGCCTGACTCAAATCTCTTGATCATTTTCTCTAGTGAATTGGGAGAGATGAGAGATGCAATACGGTGAATATACTAAAAATTCCTCTATTACATCTACAGATGCAATAAACATTACTTTATGGCATAAATAGTATAACACTTTTTTCAATATCTGTGAAAAGTTTACATTATTAAAATTCTATTTATTTAAAATAATTTTACATTTTGAGATTATAATTACATCAAATCCCTTTCTTTTTTCCTCCATAACTTTCCATATATCCTTCCATGTTCTCCTTGAAATTATAGACCATTTTTAAAAATTAATTGTTATTACATGCATGTACATGCTTGTACTTATCTATTTTTTAATACATGAATAACCTGCACAGTCTGTAAAGTACTAACTTTTATTTTCCTTTTTTAAATCTTATCATTTATTATTCTATAACCTACTGCTGTTGGGTAATGCTGTTTCCACAATTCTCAGTATTCCTTAGTTGCATGTTTGTTAGCTATTTGCATCGTGCATATTGCCTTGGCATTTTGGTGGAGAACTACATCCTTTCAACATTTATTATAGGTATGAAATATCAAATTTTCACTATGAAACCGAATTTTAGATTCTAAGAAACAAATCATATCGTTGAACTAATAATGTAGTCACAATATCAGATAGATATCTGGCAGCAATGAAGAATATATTGAGTATAACTCAGCAACGTACCTACTAAAATATTTATTTTCAAGGTATTGGCATATATAATTAATAAAATCTTCAAAATGATGCTATCTCATACATAAAAAGATACTACACCAGCAAAGAAATGACTTTCATCCTTAACCTCAGAGAGACTAAATGTTATGTGCCTTTTCTCTGGTTATTCTTTTCATTCTAGTGTAGATTTGTATCTTTTTATGTCAATATTTCTAGGACATTATCTGTAGAATTTTAATGTTGTGACATATTTGTATGTAACTGCAAGCCCTAGCAATACATGGACTGCCTTTTCAGCATTTTAAAAATAAATTTTACTTTAGTGCAGGAAAATATTTCAAAGATGTGATATTCCAAAACATGTTTACATGGTAATCATTTGTTTATAATCAAAATATGTGAAATCATCTTGTACAATGTATAGTAAATTATAATCATTTACAGCCATCATATCTATTTCAAAAGCACAACAAAGGAGATGACACTCATCTCATTGTAACTGACTGTCCACTCATGAAAATTTTCCATTATCCCATCACGCCCAGTTCTCCCTAGCTGTTGTAAATAACATTCTCCTTTTAACTTCTGTTAGATTGATTTGTATAGATTCAGTTTGCATTGTGCATATTGCCTTGGCATTTCGGTGGAGAACTACATCCTTTCAACATTTATTTTAGGTATGAAATATCAAATTTTCACTATGAAACAAAATTTTAGATTCTAAGAAACAAGTCATATAGTTGAACTAATAATGTAGGCACAATATCAGATAAATATCTGGCAGCAATGAAGAATATATTGAGCACATCGGTTTATGAATGAGATCATGGGGTTCTGATCTTTCTCTACCTAGTCTTTTTGGTTCAAGATAATAATCTTTATTTCCATTGATTCAGTAATGTATATGCCAGTTGCATATCTGTCAATCAGGTTTCCTTAACTTCTTTGCTATTCTGAATACTGATAACTTTTAATTTAATACAGCAGGCATATAAACACTTCTATTAAAGTTCCTTTATACAGAAAGATATTTGAGCTTCACAGTGCTTGGTATAAACAAAACAGTGATGTCAAGGTTGCCTTCCTAAGACTAGCAGAATCTGTGGTTTTTCCTTTCCCTCTGTTTTCTTCCTTGTAGTATTCAATGGGAATTGAGTTTCCTAAAGCTTCAAATTTTCACTGTGTTGTTATGTTATTTATTAGACCCTTCCCTATGAGCACCTAAAACCTAAATCCATGCTCCCTGGAGCTTGTAGTCTGTTTATGTCATTTTCTCAGTTATAAAAAGCACAAGGGTAACAGAAATGAAAGAGATTTCTTCAGAAAATTGCTCAAACACTGGCATTTCTCTACATAAAATTCTAACAAGATGGGTGCCTAATGCTTTCTTTTCCTGATGATTATTTGTGTTGTGATATTTTATAAAAAGCCCAGGTATTCAACATACTTCTTTCATGCTCCATACATAATATTTTCTGACACTTTTGAAAAAGAATTACTCAAGGGCAAGAAAAACAAGTAAATTTTCCTCACATACCTCTTTCTATAACAAACAAATACATTTTTATATTTGAGAATCTATTTGATTATCCCTATTAAGACACAATCTCTCGTTTATTATGAATCTTGCACCTCAAGTAATTAAAATGTTCTAATATGAACACATTTTCTTACTCACCATAAAACTTATTACAGAATATAAATATCATATAATTGATCTGAATATGAACATGATAAACCCTTCCTCTAGTGTGTAGCATTTGTTTTGATTTGTCTAAATAAAAATCAGTTGTTTTAATCTTTTGCATAAAATATGGTATATTATGTTTTAATTCACCATAATACCATAAGCAATACATTTTAACTTTCATATTATTTTTAGCAATGATATTTTGGAATAGTTTCCATTTCTGATCTTTTTATATTTTCTAATATTCACAGTATACATTACCACTCCCAGTTACTTAAATTTTTGAGATTATTTCTTTAAGTTTTACATGTTATATTACACATCTCAAATAAAAACAAATTAAATTATGCTGATTAGGAATTTTATTACTAAAGTTGATTAAGGAAGTATACAAGAAATCAATGGATTTGTTCTACTAAGCAGGTATTGATGTATCACCTGATCTGCTTGGATTTCACAAAGAGAAATTTCATCATAAGTAATTGATGTTGAAACTTAATATCTTGTGCTGTATTTACTGTGATGGTTAAAATATGCTGCTCCTGCAAAATAATCTTGTAACTCAGTTTTTTTTTATCATTGCACAATTTAATAAGCTATTCAGTTCTGCTGAACAGCTGGACTTCCCTTAATATCAATGCTAAACATGTGTTTCTCGCCAAGCATTCTTAAGAAATTTGTCATAAGGGGGGTCATGAGGAGGGAACCCAAAGAGACAGGAGCTCATGGACACTAGACTAACAGGGATAGTGGTACCCACCTAGGCCCTCTACATGTTTGTGAAAATGGTATTGCTTGGTCTCTTAGTAAGACTTCTAACAATGAGAATGGGACTTCTCCCTGGCACTTAGCTGGTTTTGGGTAAGCTTTTACCCATGCTAGATAACCTGGCCTCACCTCAGCATAAGAGGAGGAGCATAGTCCTAACAACTTGATGCTCCATGCTTTGTGAAAGCCCATGGGAAGCCTGTTCTTTTTTTGAATACAGTTGGAGGAGGAGTGAATCGGAAGAGGAGTAGATGGGACAAGAGGAGGAAGGGGAATCTGGCTGGTATGCAAAATAAATTTAAAATGTTATTTAAATAATAAGAAAGAAAGCTGTCATGTGATTTATCTAGCTATTTTCAGTAATTAAGTTTGAAGAAAAATAATTTTTACTTTTAAGGATAAATTGCCATTCAGAATAAATAATTCTTTTCTGATCTCTTCAGTAATAACAATGAAATTAAAATTTCTAATTAAATCAGAAATAAGCTATAAATCCCTTAATTCTAAAGAATAAATTGTATTCTTTTTTGTAATAAGAACAGATAATCCATATGTTTATATATAATTAATTAAATTTTATCTTAATAAATAAATTATAAATCTGTCATCTATGTGTGCACAATTTAGGTCACATGAGCATATTTATTCTGATTAATATAAAATGAGGGAACATTTTAAATTCCCCAAGAAGATTAATACTTTTTTTCATTTATACAGAAATAATATTGGTAAACTTCTAACGTGGTGTTGTGAAATGTTCTATTTCTTAAAAATATCGAATTTTGTTCTAAACCAAACAATTTTATACTTTTCTTTTTTCTTTTGTTATGATTACTACAATGAGAGTAATAATATAAATGAGAAAGTGGATTTTTAGAGTTAATACTTAAAAATAACTTTGTTAATGCTTTCTTTCATTCTCTAAATATGGCTGCAGCAATGTCAACCTTGACAAATCATTCAGTACTCAATTTATTGGCACTATATATACTACCTCTTTCCTGGAACTCTTTATTGAGTTCTTAAAGACTTACTCTTTGGAATAAGCTGAAGTTTGTAACTTTCAATTAAATGTGTGGCCCAACCTTGATAACTGTCTGTAAAAAAATACACATCAAACATTTGGCATTTTTAAGCTACTTTTCCCTTTGCTGAAGCTTTTCTTTCTTCAAATATCTTGGTGATAGTTACTGCTAAAAACATTATGAGCTACTTTGAATTTAACCACAAAATGACCTGGTCATGGTAGCTTACACCTTTAATAGCAGCATTCTGGAGGCAGAGGCAGGCAGATGAGCAAGAATATAGCCTTATCTATGAAATGAGTTTCAGGAGAGCCAGAGTTACACAGAAAATCCCTGTTGCAAATAAAATCAAAATTAAAAACAAAACAAAAACAAAAATGATTAAAAGTTGGGAGGAAGGGTGAAAGGCCCCAAGATAGAAACATTCATTGTACTTATATTTTACAATGAAACATCAGTAAATGTATGGGATGATAGTTTTTACAGTCGAAACAATTAGAAATGAATGTCTATTATCTCATATAAACCTCTGCACTTCAAAATTTTTATAGACAGGTTAAACAAAATACTGAAATCAATGATGTTTAATTCAGAGACTCATACTGGGCCAAACTGATGGATAGTAGAGCACTGTATCCTAAATGGGATGTCTATAACACTCCCTCATGAACACAAGCAATATTGTAGAAATGTGGAAAGAAAGAATGTAAAAGCCACAGGATAGGGGTGTGTGTCATAAAGTGATATCTTCTGTACATAACATTGCAGTTGTAGCTACCTACTCACCACAGCTATGGCTTCCTGCACAAGACCTCAACAAGATGTCATAGACTAAGGAATCATTCAACCCCTTTCTAATGGATGCCACTTTCTTTAGTTTCATAACCACCGATGTATTTCCCATGTACTATAAAGTAGGTTCCCTGCCATATTCAAACAGGCAATTCTATTAAAATTCACTAGGACACACAGCACACAAGGACAAATGGGACAATGCAGAGAAATTATTGAGAAGAAAAAGATTGAAAGAAATGAAGGCGCCTATTGGGTAGAAAATGAATATATTTCATTGTATGTATATATCAAATGGTTACTTCTTTCTTTTCTTTTTTGGTATTGTTGTTTTGTTTTGTTTTTTTATCACATGGTTTTTCTTTGTGCAGTACTAGCTGTCTTTAAATTTTCTCTGTAGACAGGGTTTGGCTCAAATTCATATAGGTCTTCCTGCTTCTGCCTCCTGAGGACTGGGATTAAAGGGGTATGCTACCACAAGCTAGATAATTATTTTTCTAAAATTAATAAATTGTCTTACCTCACTGTGAACTCTAAAAACAAATGATGAATGGTCTGTAAAGATGGTGCCCATGGGTTTATAAAAAGCAAGAGCATTATGAGCATAAACAAATGACTCATATTCAAGTAACATACCACAGGTAGAAAACAAGTATTGATAGCATTAACAAGGTCAAAATCATGTGGCTATCTAGGGCCCACAGCTTAATACTAATATTCTATAAATGAGCATATTAATAAAGTCCCTTCTAAGTTCTTATCTTGATATTCATAGATCAGTGTATCTCTGAATCCTCATCAAAGCTTTGTTTTGGAGCACATGGTGATTCATAGAGAGATGCTCAATATGAAGTGACAAGGATCATGCTTGTTTGGAAATAGGAGATAATGACATTTCCTCCCACCAAGGATCAGGGCTCATAGTTAAAAATGGGCCTGATGATTGTAAGAACCAGAAGTAATAGATGTCTGGATTCATGTATTTGCTACATATGGCCATGACATTTAAAAAATGAATTCAACAGTTGTAAGTGCACACCCAAGAATTATGTAAAATAATGCAAGCCCAAATCACAGTATGAGTATGGAAGAGTCTTAGGACATTGCATCCTAAACCAAGAAGCTATTCATAATTAATGGGTGCTAAGGGATGTGGAGTCTTTTACTTCAGGGATGTGACCACTGAGAAAATACATTCCTGTATATTGTCCTAGAGTCATATACACACAGCTAGCAGCAAGTGGATTTTGAAAGTTTTACAAAAGAACAAATTTGAAAGTTGGAGGGAAATAGGGGGTGGGGAAAAAAGAATGATAAGGTGGAGAATAAATGGATAAAAGTTTGATCAAAATATTGTATGTCAAAGTTAATAGAAAGCAGATAAAAAATTATAGGTATTTTGAATAACATCTTCTTTGGTATCTTGATTAGATTTTTATATATCATAAGATTTCCTCAACTATATTAATATAATATAATGGATTTCTAAGAGGTTGTAACTTTTCAAAAAAGGTAATAAATATTATAAAGAAAATCATAATGCCAACCCAGATAAATATCATTAATGTAAAATGGAAGCAACCTGATGATGAAAATGAAAGGAATTAAATTTATTACAAGGCAGTTATTAATAACTGCAAATATAAATGCATGGAAGTTTAAGATTTGAGATAAAAACACAGATGTCAATATGATGATTAATATTGTTAACATAATTTAGAATCACATGAAGCAAGTAAAAATTAAGTACAATCCAAAATGGTCCCCCTGTTTGTTTGTGGTAAACACACTTTTTAAATTAATTGAGGAACACCATCATAGCCAGAGGGTGTAGACTCATTTCCTAGGTAAACAATAGATATTAGACTATTTCAATATGGTGGTATGAATCAGGTCTCTCTTGCAGTAATTGAAAAATCCCATTTTCTTCACAGGTGTTTTCCAACTTATTCTAGATTCTTCTTCTCCACTAGAGAAAATCAAGTATTTACCTTAAGTTATACTACAGAAATACATCCAATATTAACAGTCAACTAATTCCCATCATGTTATAGGTAAAATGATTAATTCTTTGTCTTCAAAAAATGTTTACTAGCACAATGACTCCAATTATAATAAAAAATAAAGATGAGAAGTATTGCAGGAGGGGAGAGCCACTTGTTGGTTCCCAGCCACTTAGCCCTGAAATAATCACAAAGAACCTGTATTAATTAAATCACTGCTTGGCTCATTAGCTGTAGCTTTTTATTGTATAACTCTTACATATGAAATTACCCATTTCTATTAATCTGTGAATGGCCACATAGCTGTGGCTTACTGGCTAAATTTCTGGTGTCAGTCTCAGGAAGGGCTACATGGTGCCTCTCTGACCCTGCCTTCATCCTCCTAGCATTCCATTTAGTTGTTCCCACCTAGATCTGTTTCTTGTTCAGGCCCATGACAGTTTCTTTATCAACAAATGATGATCACAGCATACAGAGGGAAGTAACATATCACCTCCGCATTTCTGTTTAAATGAAAAGGAAAGTTTTAATTTTAACATAGTAAAATTACATATACTAAAAAAGATATCAAGCAAGAATTACAGTTACAATATTTATATCTACTTTATCTTTTATGATAACTAAGGAAAACTATAACTATAAATTTTTCAACTCTATCAAAGACTCCAGAAAGACTCCTAAGTAAACAGGAACTGCGTTGTAAATAACTTCCAAAACTCTAGAATTGTCAGAGACATCTCACTGCCTTCACAGTCACCCAAAGTTTTCTGTAACATTGGGGTAGCCATTTTCAGCATATAGGAGCCTCTTCAATGCCCATTTTCGTCTTGGAGTAGCTGTGTGCTGCCAGGATCATATGTTTCTCACTGTCATGAAAAGCTGTGAGTTATTAAAACATTTTAAATGTCATATTCTGAAGGTCTCTTAAAGATTTTGAAAAATATGTATCCATCTGAAATACATCTTTGTACATCTAGAAAATCTAACATGACTACAAACTTGACTATTATAGATTACTTTCTATTAAGCTATGTTTCTTAATTATACATTATATTTTTAAATGAGCTGTACAAACAAAATACCTTAATCAAGAGCACATTTATACATATAACAAAATTAACCTTAAATTTGTATTATTAAACCAAGGTGCATACCAATGCAAATCATTTATATCTATATCCCACCCCCTTTTAAATGTATACAAACACTTATAGACAATATTTGGGAATATGGGTGTAGTTCTGTCCAAACTTCTTTCTGTTGTTTATTGGAAAAAGTAATTTTTGAGATGTGCTCAAGGCAACCTTTTAGGGGCTCTTGGTCCATCAAATCATATTAATCTAAAATCAACCCACAGGTTATAATCCTCTGTGAAAATAAAAGAAGAACCTCTTTTCCAAAGCAACATATCCTTAGACTCAAAATTTGAATTCAAGATACCTTTGAAATACATATGTTGGCTTGGCTTTGCAGTCCCTAGAATCAAATGTCTCACTGCAGTCAAAAATTCCAAGAAAACATAATAATATACATATTCTCTGTAAATTTTCCATTTTTATATGGCTTGTTTTTACTCTATTATTTTTCTACAAGTTTAATATTATTTTACTATCTTTACTTATTTCATCTGTAACTGTGTATACTCTGTCCCTTTAAAGACTTTGTTTTATTTTTAAAAAACCATTTACTTTTTTAATAACTCTCTGTACTCTTTTTTCTCTCTTTCCCAAGCCTACATACATTTATCCAACACTGTGACCCATTTATAGGTCTTTTGTAAAATTTGGATGTGTCTTTATTGCATATTTGTAATTATTTTCTGACCAGAAGCACTTCTTAAAACGTTAAGTGCTTAAGAATCTAAGCTGTGATATGACTAGGGTACATACAGTACTTTCTACTTGCCATTCCAAAATGGCAGAGCTGTTTGCAGGTTCTGAGAGCCAAGCACACCTCCCTACTTCTAGGCACATGCAGGTCCATGATTCCATCAAGCAATCCTCAGCACACTTCTCACAAACCCCATCCAAATGCTTTGTCTCCCAAAAGAGCCAGAGGCCAGGCTGGCGGCATAGCCCAGAACGCAGGCATTTCAAAATGGTGCAGCTTTTACTGCTGAATCAATAAAACCTCTCTTAAAGGAGCCGCAGCATACTGCCAGCAAGCAAAGCCCATTCAAAACAAAAAAAAAAATGCAGTTAAACTTGATTTTTAGTGTCTAGAATTCCCTTTCAAGCCCTCTCAGGTTTAATGTGGATTTTAGTCAATCACCTTGGCACCAATTTGTTGGAGAATAGGAGAGCTGCTTGTTGGTTCCCAGATGCTTAGCCCCAAAATAATAACACAGAAACTATATTAATTAAATCACTGCTTGGCCCATTAGCTCTAGCTTCTTATTGGATAACTCTGTTTCTGGAAGAGCTACACAGCGTTTCTCTGACTCTGCCTTCTTCCTACCAGCATTCTGTTTAGTTTTCCCTGCCTAGCTCTGTTCCCTGTGCAGGCCCATGACAGTTTCTTTATTAACCAATGGTAATCACAGCATACACAGGGGAAATGCCATAACAGAGAAGTTTATGTTTTTATCTTATTATGCTTTATACCTTACTGAGTCTTTATAAAATATTTAAGGGATAGTTAGCAATGTTCACATTTTACTAAGGAGGGATATATGAAAAGGTTATTTATTGAAGCTCATACTTGCATACTATTATGTAGAACTTTTGTTCAACATTGATGAAAAGCAGAGGACCCATAGAATGAATCATGCTTTTTTACTTGGAGGCTTGGTGATTTACAAGACTGTAAAGCAGAATTTACACAGTATTGATGGTTTTTTTTGAAGTTGTGCAGGCACACTGGACATTACCTTTCATGACTGTGCAATTAGTTGCTGTATCATAACATTCTTTCAGTGCTCTTGTCATGGTTGATGGATAACTTTTCTTTATACAAGTCATATATTATATTCAATTATTGTGCAAAATAGTGAATTTCTTATGAAATTTCTGTATATGCATGTATTGTAACTCCATCATATTCAGTGTCTCATTATTATTATATTTCCCCTTAAAGACCCCTCTTGTGACCATTTAAAGTTCTGATCAATTTGGCTTTACACTCACATTGTTTTCACTCCAAATACCAAAGTAGCACTCATGAGAGAAGCATTTAATATATATCTTTTTTAGGCTGAGCTTAATGTTGAATACAATTATTTATAATATATATATATATATACATATATATATATATATATCTGCTAATCAATTAGCTCTGATCTTCAATATGGGTAAATAAAGTGTACACACATAAATACACACATAGACAAATACACACATACATACATACACATACATATTCACTGGTGGCCACATAAGTTAATCTTATAATTAGACAACTTCACTTAGTTCCATGAAATGAAAGGAGTGACGATATTTATATTATGAAGTGAATCACATGGTAATTTTATTTCATGTTTGGACACACATTATGAATTTTGCTGTGTCTGGAATAACTGACATTACCACCAGTCATGTATGGATTTTTCCTGCCAATCTATCTATTTGCTATTTGCTTTCTTGATTCTGATTGGATGAGAAAGAATTCTAATGCACTTTTTTATTTTTTTATGCCAGATTTCTAGACATACTGGATATTTTTCAAGTATTTATTTACTATTTGCCTTTCTTCATTTGAAATGTGTCTGCTAAACTAATTAACTTCCTCATTTATTAACTAGCTTACATTTTATAATTTTTAGAATTCTTCATATGTTCTACATTTTAACCATTTCTAGACATTATCCCTCCACATTCTGTAAACTGAAACTGCACTTTGCTTATCCTTTCTTTTGCTGTATAAAAAGCTTTCAATTTGATGCCATCCCATTTGTCGCTTTTTATTATAAATGTTTAAGATATCAGATTTCTACTCAGAGAGGCACTGCAGATGAATAACTTTTGAAGTATTTTCCAAATGTTTTCTTCTGGAACTTTTAACCATTGAGATTTTAAAACCATCTGGAGTTGATGTTTGTACGTGCTTAGTTACAGATCCCCTTTCCTTCTCTGTAACATCCAATTCTCCCAAGAATCACTGATTGAAAAGTTTTATCTTTCTCAAATTTATTTTTTGTCACCTTTGTCAAGCTGTCATAAACCATGAGTTCACTTAGTTTATTTCTTTTTTATATTATTCTTTTAACATATATGTCCTATAACCTCTAATAAGAACACTCCTCCTCTGTTTATGTTTGGAAAGAGGCAGGCCTCCCGTGGATATTTTAAGGCATGACATAAAATGTTGTGGTAAAACCAATCACATCCTCTTGTATTTATGCTGGACAAGGCAATCCAGTGTGAAAAATAAGTTTCCCAAAGCTAGTCAAGTAGTTAGGGATAGCCATTGTTCCCATTATGAGGAATCTCACAAATACACAAAGCTACAAAACTGTCACATATATGTAGAGGTCTTAGTTCGGTGTCAAGCAGGCTTCCTGGATGTAGATTTAGATGCTGTGAGTTCCTATGAGCCAAGTTAGTTGTTTCTCTTGATGTTCTTGTGATGCCATTGACCCCCCTGGCTTCTGCAATCCTTCCTTTCTCTCTTCAGTAGGATTCCCTGATCTAGGCCTAATGTTTTGTTGTAGGTCTCTGCATCTGTTTCTATCAGTTACTGAATGAAGGCTTTTTTATGACAATTGGGGTAGTCACCAAGCTGATCACATAAGGTGACCCATTTGGGCTACCTATCTAATACTAGGAGTCTTATCTGAGGTGGTAGTTCCCTTTCAGAGGGTTTCTACCTGACTCCAAAATGCACCCCCCTTTTCCAGTCATGTCTTTAAGTATTCTCCACCTTCACCTCCCCTCCAATCAGATCCCGCATGTTACCCCCAGTTGCTCCCAGTCCAATCAGGTTGATCTCTCTAGCAGTTCTGATCCAGAGGTAGGCAGATCTCCATGAATTTGAGGCTAGCCTGTTCTAAAAAGTGAATTCCAGCCGGGCGGTGGTGGCGCACGCCTTTAATCCCAGCACTCAGGAGACAGAGGCAGACGGATCTCTGTGAGTTCGAGGCCAGCCTGGTCTACAAGAGCTAGTTCCAGGACAGGCTCCAAAGCCACAGAAAAACCCTGTCTCGAAAAACCAAAAAAAAAAAAAAAAAAAAAAAGTGAATTCCAGAACAGAGAAATCCTGCCTCAAAATAAATAAACAAATATAGAAAGATAGATGGATAGATAGATAGATGATAGATGATAGATAGATAGATAGATGATAGATAGATAATAGATAGATAGATAGATGATAGATAGATAGATAGATAGATAGACAGACAGATAGATAGATAGATAGATAGATGATAGATAGATAGATAGATAGACAGACAGACAAGACAGACAGACAGACAGACAGACAGACAGACAGACAGACAGACAGACAGACAGATAGATAGATAGATAGATAGATAGATAGATAGATAGATAGAATGTGCTTTGTTTGATTGGATTGGGTTGGTTTTTCTAGACAGTGCTTCTCAGTGTAGCTCTAGCTGTCCTGAAACTTGCTCTGTAGAAAAGGCTTGCCTCTAACTCACAGATCTGACAGCCTCTGTCTCCTGAGTGCTGAAATTAAGACATTTGCCACCACTGTGAGACTTTGCTAAATTTTAAAAGGTGTTGTAAGTGTGTGGGGAAAATTTAAACACAGCCCTTTAAACCACTGAAAGGATTTACAAGACAGATGTTATTTCCAAATAAGCACGGAAACTTTATCAGAGCTGACCTGCAACAAGAGAAGTTTTCAACTTAAGCTCTATTTTGCTACATTTTATCTTTGCTGTATCCCACATTATTAATCATTTATTAAGTGACTGATTTTGTCAAGTAGAATTCACAATTTACCTGTAAATGCAAATAACAATAAATATGCTGTTAAATAAAAATAAACTTGTGAAGAAAAGTAACACACATATATTTGTAATTATCATCTCTCTATTTAAAAGGATCATGTGTAATATTGTATTCACATTCACCCATGATTAAAACATAAGAATCTGAAAATATTTGTTTAGACAGCTCACTTTTGATTCTGAATCTGTTTGAGTTTGAAACTTGCTTGATCACCCGTGTTTAATATTAAATGTATAATGACCAGGTATAGCCCACCTGAACCTTTGTGGCATTTGCAAATTATATTCTGTTAATGAATAACTGCTTAAATCCTACATGTGTTTACTATTTTGTGTTCATGATTATCAGAATTAAAACATTACTATGGAATATGTGTAGTCTCTGTATTTCTGCACTATGTTCATTTGCTTCTCATCATTTCAAAATTCTTGTCTCCTCATATCTCTGCTGATAATTACAACATCCTTAAAACTAAAAAATTTCAAGTAACAGTTCAAATATTGATTTATATATAATCTAATCAATTATCTCAAAAATATGCACACTAAATATTTCAGTTTTTATGTTTTATGTTGAGAAGTCTTGATTTCTTTTCTTCACATTCCAATCAAAAACAGAAACAAAATAAAAAATAAACAAATAAAACCATAAAATTCCAAAATGATTTATAACTTAAGCACTTTACTAATAAGTAGATGAATAAGATAATGTTATTTCCATAAAATATTATCAATGTTTAAAAATTTCTACTTTGAAATGTTATTATGTTTCATGATGTTGTTCCGCCTTTATCTGAGCCCTTTATTGTCTGTGTATATTTTAGAAAGAATATTAATGGAAATCACCTTAAGTTTGTAGATTCTTTTTCAGTGAACAGTTAGCTTTACAAGTACTTAGAATTACTAGAACTATATGTAAATAAGTATGTTTTCCTCTATCTTTCCAGAATTTTCAATATAGTTGAGGCTTTGGTTTTGTTTAATATTTACTTTTAATTATTTAAAATATTGGTTGCTTTGAAAGGCCTTCAAGTCCCCATCAGTCTACTTTAGCCTTTAAATATTGCTTGTCTCTGAATATTTAATGAGTGCTTTCTTTGGGAAAGTTTTGTCACCCAAAGCCTTGTCTTTGCTTGTTAGAGTTTATCTCTGTTTGGTTATTATGATGTGGGTCCTGTTTGAGGTAAGTCTGTTGCTGAATTCATAACTTTAAATGTAATTTGTTTCCAGACATTTCTACTTTCTCTGCTTCCTGGCAGCAATGATCTAGGCATTTTAGCTCTACCATGCTTTTCTACCATAACAAAGATGAAGTTCTGCTTCATTTTGGCCACATAACAATTGAATAAATCTTCCTTAGGTAGGCATAAACTTCGGAAATCATAAACCCAAAGTAACCTTCCTCCATAAAGATATTTATCTTAGATATTTTGTTATGTTAATGCAAATTTACTAGCACAGTTACTTAAATGTGTTCCTGTTCTTTATAGAAACAATGAAATTTGTAAGCAAAACAAATTGTTCATCCCTTTTAAGTGATATTTGTACCTATTTTCCACATATCTTACTTGCTTCATGAATATTCCAATGCTATTGATAATTACTTACTTATAGTGTTTCAACTGGCTTCTGAGCTTCTTGAGAGCAGATAAGATTTCTTTAAATCTTTTATCCTTAGAAGCAGACACATAGACTTCTATATCTGTAGCAGGTCTTCTGTAACAGCCAGAGTAAAGGAAAACACAGAGGACAGAGGACAAGGGGGAAATGGTGATAATTAGTAGTCATTGGTCCTAAATGTCCTCTACTACAAAATTTCTTTAATCTTTGTAATAAACTTTGAGGCAATATCTTTACTTTCAGTTTAACTAGGAGAAAACCGAAGGTTGAAAGAATTAACTTTTTAAACAGAAGACCACCCGCACTTCAGAAATTAGAAATCAGTGGATGGCTCGTGGACCTGTCTCCTGCTAAAGTTCATGCTCTTTTCAGGACCCTTTGCCTGACTGAAAGATGTGACTTATGCTGCATTTAAAGAAGGAGTTTTGGTGTCAGTGAGCATTATGCACAGACTGCTAAAGAGCATGGTGAGACACAGAAGAAGAAAAGATTATCTAAGGATAGAAGAGCCATTTAGGGAAAGAGTGGGAGGAAGAAGGTAAAATAAGGGCAAAACCAAATAAGCCGGGAAAGAATATGGTATGGTTGAATTCTGAAAGAGATACAGCATAGAAAATTCACTTTGGAGATAGTATATTGTTTATACTAATACTATATAATAGATATTCTCTTCATTTAACCACCAATAATAGAAGAGTGCACTTATACATATACTGTCACCAAGTAAACTCAGAGCAAATCACAGATATATTTATTTATTAAACTACCAGATGAATAAGATGAGAGAAGGTGCTGGTTAGTTAATTGCCAGGTTCGTGGAACTTAGAATAACCTGTGAAGTGGGCTTCTGGACAAGTATATGGGAGATGATCTTGATTTTCACTCACTGAAGTGGGAAGTTTTGCCCAGTATGGCTGACACCATTCCCTGACTGTGATCATGGATCTTAGGAATGGAGACAGGAACTGAGCCACAGCAGCCGTCCCTCTTTGATTTCTGATGGTGAATTTGATAAGCCAGTCTAAGCTCCCATTGCTTTAAGTTCCCAGACATGATGGGCTGTACTTTCAAGTATGAGTATAAATAAAACTTTTAACTCTTTCTTAATTTGATCTTGTCAGGGTGCTTCACTACAACAAAAGACTAACTGAGACAATATATAGACTCTGGTTTGCTTAGTGTTAATTTCCAATTTTTATTAAGAAGTATAAAAAACATATACCATAATATCTACTATATCAAGTAATGGCATATTCTGTGTGCCAATTTCAGTGGACTGAAGATGCATAGATTTTTTTTAGCATCATGTTGGTGTCTCTGTTAAGCTGATTCTTGATGAGATTAACATTTTCATCCCATGGATTTGTAAATGCAGATTGTTGTTAATGGTAAGGATAGGCCTCACCCAATAATTTGAGGACATAGAAAAGAAAAAAAAATAGTCTAAATTGAAAATGATTTTTTTTTTTTTTGGTTTTACTGTGTTCAAAATACTACCCAAATTAAAGCATAATTTAGTCAGGGCCTGAATCTTAGGGGTGTTTGTTTAGAAAGTACACTATTGAATCACCTGGTTTTTCAGGCTTGATGAGAACTGATCTTGAAATTTGCATTATATAGAAACTGTGTAAAAACAAATTTATTATCTATCTGTCTGTATGGACTCATTAACCACCTAACTACGATTTGTTCATATCTCTCTATTATTCTAGCATATATTTAGCTCTACATTAAGTATATTACTTTAAACAAAAAATTTAACACATTAAAAAAGAAAATCTCAGAATATAATTGAAGACTTTCCCCAGATGCACAGTCATTAATATGCAAAGAGCGCTACATGCATTTGAAGGAAGTCATATATAAACCTTGCAGCTTGAAGAAATGTGCACTTTTGGCTTATCTATAAACACAAGAAAATGTGATTAAATTTAATATATTTCATAGAATATAATTATAATTAATTTATAACTTTAAAATATAAGAATAACTAGCAAACTAATGCTTATAGCATTCAAAACATTAATATGAGTAGAAATGTTCCCTTTAGCCATGATGTGGTAACAAGCTATTCTCAATATAGTAAGTAGAAATGAAAATTGATAATGAGAATAAATTTGCATGCATACACACATGCATATCTATCTATAAATATGCATATCTTGGTGTATATTACTGAGATATTTATTTTATTTTTCATAGTGCAGGGCTGAATGTATATATCCATTCTGTTGTTATCATTCTAATTTTCTTTCACAATGAAAAAATTATAAATTGACAGAATGCACTTGATCCTAATTGTTTTATCAGTTTGATAGTCTTTAATGTTTCAGTTATATTAATGCACTTCAGTGCAATATAATAATATTTTTATATTATTATATTCTCTTATTTATTTACCAACTAAGTTTCTCACTATCTTGTAAGCACTATTATGAGGAAATGATATGTATCAGTGACTAGGATAGATCAAGCTTTAAGCTCTGATCTTAGAATACTAAAAATTCTAATAAGAATTTTTGTTTGCTGGCTGGTTGGTTGGTTTTGCTTTTGTTTTTTCAGATAGGGTTTCTCTGTGTAGCCCTGCTTGTCCTAGAACTTTCTATGTAGAACAGGCTGGCACTGAGCTCAAAGAAAAGCCATGTATCACCATTGCCCAATTTACTCTAGAATTTTTAATTTTAATTAGCAAAAATAAAATGGGCATATTTATAAAATTGTGTTATTTTAATATATAGATAAATTGGAGAATAATTCAAATGTGATTGTTGTTATATTAGATCATTTTAAATAATTATCTTTTTATGTGGTCCATCCATTTAAATCAAACCTTTTTTCCTTGCCCTGTTTTTTTATAAACATAACAGTGGTTAATATAAGGCAAACATGGGAAGGAAATACTGATAGATGTTATAACAGTAGGTTTTAAACATGTAGTTTTTACATTTTTCATTTTTTTGAAAAATTCCATAGTTTTCTCATGACAATGTAAGTAATTTGTGATCCACCAACCATATTTAATATTAAGAGGACCTAGCTGGCCAATGGTGGCACACACCTTTAATCTCAGCACTTGGGAGGAAGAGGTAGGCAGATCTCTGTGAATTTGAGGCCAGCCTGGTCTACAAGAGTTAGTTCTAGGACAACCAGGATTACACTGCAAAACTCTATCTTGAAAAACCAAAAAAAGATGTCTTCATCAACACGAGTTAACTTTCATTAATTTTTAAAATGATACTTGATTTGCTGTCATTTGAATATCATTTATTGCCAGAGGTTGTCAATAGACACTGTTTTCAGTACTGACACTGTCATTAATTCATAGATTTGGTCATAACAATTGACAGTCAAATTGTACTCTGTCTCTTAATTCACAAGACAGTTCTTCACCAGTTATTACAATTAACATCGCATGCATCTGATTTTTAATGTTGAAGTATCAGAAATAACAAACAAAAGTTCTCTTACATAATCTGGATTATCAAAGTTTACAAGATTATCCATGTTCATAGATATGAGAGACATAAAGATTTACATTGATTTTAACATTTTACCATAGTTTTTAGAAAGTATTCTATTACCCTTATTAGCCACATATCAAAATTGGTACTACCAGTTGTTAAGTGCTATGTGCTCATCTTAGGTGTCCATTTCTTCCAGAGTAGAATGGACATTTCTTTTCGTGTAGGACTGCCATTGTTTTCTGGTTACAAAGGAATGTAGGAATTTGCAAAGTACCCTTGGCACAGAGAGTAGCTGGATGAGGCAGGGCTTCTTCTCAATTATATATATATATATATATATATATATATATATATATATATATGTATATATATGTATATATATACATATATATGTATATATATGCATAGGCATCTCACATCAAATGTCCAGTGAGCTGTTTGCTCATTCCTGTTAGTTTATATTGTATGATTAATAAGTTGGGATATGCTTCTGTGTATGTGTTACTTTTATTGGTTAATGAATAGCTGCTTTGGCCTATGACAAGGCAGAATATAGCCAGGTTGGAAGAGATATTTAGAGAGAGTAGGCAGAGTCAAGGAGATGCAATTTGGCTGCCAAAGGAGACAGACACTGGCACATTACTGGTAGGCCAAAGCCTCGTGATGATACATAGATTAATAGAGATGGGTTAATTAAAGATGCAAGAGTTAGTTAATAAAAAGCCTGACCTAAAAGGCCAAACAGTGTTGTAATTAATATAGTTTCTGTGTGATTATTCAGGCCTGCATGACCGGGAATGAAAGAGTAATCTCCATTTACAAAATGTTGCCCACCATCTGGGGCATGGATTTATATAAAACCTGAAACAGCTTAAACAAACAAACAAACAAACAAACAGACTCACAAAAAATAGGAGCCGAACATATTTTGGTAGCCACATTTTTTTTTTTTTCAGATGTGCTCTGTTTGCTGGTGGTGAACAGAGGCGCAACTCCTTTAAGAGAATGCTTCCTGACTCAGTTAAGAGTCAGCTTCCTGGTTCTTGCTATGACAAACAAAGCTGCTATGAATACAGTTGAGCACATGTTTTTGTGGCATGATTGAGCATCCTTTGGATATATACCAAAAAGAGGTATTATTGGGTCTCAAGGAAAGTTGTTTCCTCGAGAGGAAATTACCACACTGACATCCAAAGGGGCTGTACCAGCTTGCATTCCCACCAGCAATGCAGAAGTGTCCCCTTTTCCCCACAACCTCTCCAGCATAAGTTGTCATCAGTGTTTTTGATTTTGGCCATTTTTAGAAGTGTAAGATGGAATCTCAGGGTTGTTTTGATTTGCATTTCTTTGATGACTAAGGATGTTGAACATTTCCTTAAGTGTCTTTCAGCCATTTTAATTCCTCTGTTGAGTATTCTCTCTTTAGGTCTTTACTCCATTTTTTTTATTGGATTATGTGTTCTTTTGGTGTCCAATTTCTTGAGCTCTTTGTATATTTTGGAGATCAGACCTCTGTCTGATGTGGGGTTAGTGAAGATCTTTTCCCATTCTGTAGGCTGCCGTTTAGTCTTGTTGACCATGTCCTTTGCTTTACAGAGCTTTTCAGTTTCAGGAGGTCCCATTTATTAATTGTTTCTCTCAGTGTCTGAACCTAAATGCCCCTCAACCAAAGAATGGATAAGGAAAATGTGGTACATTTACACAATGGAGTAATACGTAGGAAAATAATAATAATAATAATAATAATAATAATAATAATAATAATAATAACAACAACATCTTGAATTTTGCAGGGAAATGGATAAAGTTAGAAAAATTATTTTGAGTGAGGTAACACAGACACAGAAAAACAATTATCACATGTACTCATTCATAGGTGGTTTTTAAACATTAAGCCAAGAAAACTAGCCTACAAACCACAATCCCAAACTTAGACATCAATGAAAACACTAAGAGAGACTTACATAGATCTAATCTACATGGGAAGTAGAAAAAGACAAGATCTCTTGAGTAAATTGGCAGTGTGGGGACCTTGGGGGAAGGTTAAAAGAGGGAAAGGAGAGACAGGGAGGGGAGCAAAGAAAAATGTAGAGCTCAATAAAAATCAATTAAAAAAGAATTCAGTATTAAAAATGTCTACTATAGAAAAAAAGAGTCAGCTTCCAGGATCATGCTGGTATCAAGAATAGCTCTCACTCTTTTGGGGAGTTCTTGCACTTAAATGGGGTTGTGATCAGTATTCTACTACTTGTTTAATGGGGACATAGACACTCTGCATACTTGGAGCTGAGGTGGTGAATATGGCTCACAGAGTTGGTGAACATACATCTGCCATGTTGGACTGGGTGGAGCCAACAAGCAAAGCCACAGCATTAATCAGCCTCATGTGCTTAGAATTAAAAAAAAATGGTCATCATTAAAAAAGGATTTCAGATACACAATAGGATAGATTCAGACATAAAATACATTTAAAGAAGACACAATGTATTTAAAAAATGTACCTAGGCTTAGGAGAGAGTGGAAAAAGAGCATAGGCAGCTTTAAAAAGAAACAAATGGTAAGTAAAACAGTTTTATTTTATTTTTTAATTTTTATTTATTTATTTATTTATTTATTTTTGGTTTTTCGAGACAGGGTTTCTCTGTGGCTTTAGAGCCTGTCCTGGAACTAGCTCTTGTAGACCAGGCTGGTCTCGAACTCACAGAGATCCGCCTGCCTCTGCCTCCCGAGTGCTGGGATTAAAGGCGTGCGCCACCATCGCCCGGCTGTAAAACACTTTTAAAGATAGTAAAAGTAATATAAAAGAGTAATAACAGTAGTAGATTAAAGGAGTAAATTAAAATAAGGGATGGAAAGATGGAATATACACAGAGAGTCTTGATTATCTGTATTTTTGTGTTTTCTATGAATTTTTTGATTGCAGAGAGACATTTGATTATGAGGACTGGTAAGCTAAACCAACATATATATTTTAAAGGTATTTTGACTTCAAAATTTGGGTCTAAGGATATGTTACTTTAGAAAAGAAGCTCATATGAGTTTCTACAAAAGATGAGAATCTGTGGATTCCTTCCATGCTAGTGTGGCTTAATGAAATAAGACCCCCAACAAAAGGTCTCTTTAAAATGTAAGAATACTTCAAACAAATTGCACGAAGCAGTTTGAAGAAAAGCATGTCTAAATTTCCAAAATGATTGTTTATAAATATTTATGTTATTTTAAAGGGGGTTGATTATAAGTGATTAATAGTCACTTATTTTTCTAAAAAAAATGAGGATATGATACAGAGATGAATACTTTGAATTGGTATGAATCTTGGTCTATTAATACAAATTTAAAGTTGATATATTTGCTACTCTGCACATATTTTTGCTATTGTTTAATGTATTATGTTTATGTAGCTCATTTAAAATGTAATGTATGATTAAGAAATACAAGTTAATAGAGAGTAATTTATTTTAATAAAATTTAAATATGTTAGTTAGGTATTCTAGATATATAGCGATATATTTCAGTTAGATAGTCTTCAGCACTTCAAAGACCTACAGACTATGGCATTTAAAATGTTTTAAGAACTTAGACTTTTCTTAACAATGAGACATTTCTGCTTCTGGCAGTACCAATTACTTCAGAGAGGTTGATGGGCATTGAACAAACTTATTATGAAATTTGCCTTCAATGTGAAAAGTTTTGCCATTAGGCCAAGAAACTCCTTTTGCCTGGATTGCTTAATGATATGTTGTACAAACTGGATATGCAGGACCCACATAAAAAGAACTGCTGAACTTGCTGAAATGGTCTTTCAGGGTTCCTGCTCCATGAAAGAGTCTGCCATGTCTGTTGTTGGAGGCCACATATTTGTTCCTAGCTCCCCAGCCTTCTAAACTAACCACACAGAAAGTGTGTTAATTAAATCACTGCCTGTCCAATCATTTAAGTGTATTGCTAGATAAATCTTATATCTTTGTTAACCCATTTCTATAAATCTGTGTATTGCCACATGGCTTAATAGCAAAGTTCTAGCTGGCAGCTCATGTCTTCTCCCTTTGGTGGCTCTATAGCATCTCCTTGACTCCTCCAACTCTCTCTATATTTTTCAGGCCTGGCTGCGCTCCCTTAAGCCATTGGCTGAAAGAAGCTTCTTTATTCATTAACCAATAAAAGCAGCACACATACAGAAGGACTTTCCACACCATATCCCCTTTTCTGTTTAAATAAAAAGGAAGGTTTTAACTTTAACATAGTAAAATTACATATAACAAGACAGGTGTCAAGCAAGAATTAAAGTTACAACATTTATTTTTACTTCATCTTTTATCATAACTAATGAAAACTATAATTATAACTATTCTTCAACTCCATCAAAGATTCCAGAAGGATATAATATTATCTAAGTAAACAGGGAGTACATAGTAAGAAACTTCCAAAGTTTTAGAATTGACAGAGGCATCTCACTGCCTGGACAGTCAACCAAAATTCTTTTGTATCTATGGGACATCTATCTTCAGTCTACAGGCCCATAGTATCCAGCAGACTTTTCTATAAAGCAGGAAACTTCAAAGACAGTTACGCCTATATTGGCAGTTTATCAGTTACATTTTTTTTCCTGTGTCCTGCAGAATGTCTGGCAGACTCTTTCATGAAGCAGGAATCCCGAAGGACAGTCTGACCTTTGGACAAGTTCAGCAGTCATTTCTCTGTGGATCCCGCATGTCCAGGTCATAGAGCATATCATCAAGCAGCCCAAATGGCTATCAAACTCCATAAGGCGCCTCTATGGTGCTTATCATCCTCTTGAAGTAGATTGGTGCTACCAGGAGCAGATATGTCTCATGTCATAAAAATTTCTAAGTTCTTAAACATTTTAAATGTATTATTTTATAGTTTATTCATTTATTATTATTATTATTATTATTATTAAAAATTTTCACCTCCTTCCCACCTCCCATTTCCCTTCCCCTCGGCCCACTACCCCCTCCCTTTCCAGTCCAGGTAGCAGTCAGGGTTCCCTGCCCTGCGGGAAGTCCAAGGACCTCACTGCTCCATCCAGGTCCAGGAAGGTGCATATCTAAACAGACTAGGCTCCCTCAAAGCCAGTTCATGCGGTAGGATCAAAACCCAATGCTACCCCAGTCCTGGGATTAAAGGCGTGCGCCAGGCCAGCCTGGTCTACAAGAGCTAGTTCCAGGACAGGCTCTAGAAACTACAGGGAAACCCTGTCTCAAAAACAAACAAACAAACAAACAAACAAACAAAAAACCCAATGCCATTGTTCCTGGCTTCCCAGTCAGCCCTCATTGTCTGCCATGCTCAGAGAGTCCGGCCTGATCCCATGCTTCCTCAGTACCACCCAAGCTGGCCTTGGTGAGCTCCCATTAGACCAGTCCCACAGTCTCAGTGGGTGGGCACAACCCTTTCAGTCCTGACTTCCTTGCTGATGTTCTCCCTCCTTCAGCTCCTCATTTGGGCCTTGGGAGCTCCGTCCTGCGCTCCAATGTGGGTCTCTGTCTCTATCTCCATCCATCTCCAGATGAAGCTTCTTTGGTGATATGCAAGATATTCATCAGTATGAATATAGGAAACGGCAATTTCAGGCTCCCTCTCCTCAGCTGCCCAAAGAACTAGCTGGGGACATTTCCATGGATACCTGGGAACCCCTCTAGAGTCAAGTCTCTTTCTAACCCTAATGAAAGGTTTGAAGAATGCCTATCCATCTAAAATACTTCTCTGTGCATCTAGGAAACCTAACTAACATTACTACAAGTTTGATTATTATAGATGATTACATATATTTCTTAATTATACATTACTTTTTAAAATGAGCTACACAAATGCATTATCTTAATCAAGAGCAGAAATATACATATAATAAGATTGACCTAAAATTTGTATTAATAGAGTATGATCCATACTAATGCTAATCTCTATAGCATATCCCACTTTAAATGTAAAGAAACATTTATAAACAATATTTGGGAATTTGGGCATAATTCTCTCCAAACTGCTTTCTGATTTTTTGGGGTGAAGTAATTTTTGAGGGTGTTAACAGCAACTTTTTGGGGACTCTTGGTCCATCAAACCACGTTAGCCTGGAATTAATCTATATGGTTCTCATTTTCTGTTACATATTAAAACATTCTGTAGAACAGAAAACAGATGCAAATTGTGCAAAAGAACATTTGTATCCTAACACAGACTTCCAAATCCTAATTCATGTAAAAACTCAAGGGTAATATTGTTTTTCTATAGAAATATTGTTTTCCTATAGAAATAAGAGTTGAGGAAATTTTCCTAATTAGGGTAAGTCAAGGTCTGGTATTCCACAGAGGATGCACACATCTGTTGTGTTCATGATATTTTGAACCATGTTATGGGTTGAGAAATATCTCTACCAAATTATTACTTTCAAAAATCTGTTTTATAAGTATGTCCAGTTTTATAAGATTTGGAGATTACATTTTTATAAATCTATTAAATTTTCTAAAAATTAATGTCGTATAACATATAACATGGGAAATGTTACAAATATATTTTCTCAAAATCTCTGAGGTAGTCACTATATGTTCTAATGACAGTAAACACTTCAAATTATTTTTCATCCAGTTATGCTGAACTTCATTTTTAAAGTAAAAGTGTTTTATAGGCTGTATTATTCTGGACAATCATGATATCCTTAAAATTAAGATTATAAATCTAGAATTTAGCATTTAACTGAAATAACAGTATAATATTAATCAAATAATAATGATGCCTTCTTGGGCTGTCCTTTATCAGAGGAAAAAAAATTGTTGGTTCAAGAACATATTGAAAAAGACTGTTTGACAACTGCTTTGTGAAAAGAACAGGTTTATGTGTTGTCATACGTTTACAGAAATGTTTGTCTTTTATTGGCTTCCTTTGTTGACTGGAAAGATCATCAGAATCATTGAAAGTTCAGCAAATCCAACGTAAAGCTTTTATTAGTTGGTGGATACCTGCAGAGGCACAGAGGCAAGAAGGATATTGCATAATCTTGATATGAGTTTTGGCTACAGAAAGAGAGAAAAGTGTGCCCTTGTGAAAATGGCAGGAAGAGATTATGTAGGAAAGTGCTTGATTTATGTATTTAAGTGGCTACCTTGAGCTTCCAAGCTTGAAAACAGTATCTATGCTTCACTAGACCAGCGGAAGTGGCAGTGAACTATGTAAGTCAATGAAAAGATTATTTACCTATGATGCCTCATTTCCCTTTTGGCATTGTATATGGATCAAACACTAGAGTGAAAGGTGTGACATTCATTTTCTGGGAGAATTTTGTGAGGTGGCTTTTTAAAACTCATAACAGCCTTATAGATTTTGCTTCCTGAATTGGATTAAAATGGGGAAGAAATTAAAGATTGTATTTAACTTGTGAATTATCAGTGAATATCTAAAAATTGGTTGGGATTAAATTATTTGAAAGCAGCTTCCAATTATTCCTGACAAATGTTTGAAAATAAATTTACTTTTATAGTGGCTACTTATTAATAAGCAAATTTTGAGTTTGGATAATGTTGATACATTAAATTATATTTATTTTAACAGGTAATTATTCATGATGTTATTATATTTGATCTCAAAGGTTACTTAAAATATCTTTTAGCAATTCATCTCATTTGGATTTTTTTTGACATTTATATTTATATTTATTTAAATATATGCCAAAAATTAAGAAGAAATGCCTAAAGATTTTACAATAGCTTAACAACTTATATCTTGGTTTCTATCTTAATTTAATCTAAAATTATTTTAACATCCCCATGCACCAACTTGAACATGGTACACATGAACTTATAGATATCTCTCTCTCTCTCTCTCTCTCTCTCTCTCTCTCTCTCTCACACACACACACACACACATACACACACACACACACACACACAGAGAGAGAGAGAGAGAGAGAGAGAGAGAGAGAGAGAGAGAGAGACTAAATAGATAGACGTAAACATGCTTTCTATTGTTTCAGCTTGTTTAAATATTTAATCTTGTCCTCAATGCCTCCCCGGAAATAAGATGAGATGAAGTGGATACAAATAATCTTACTATATAGTAGGTGACCAAATGATATGAGCACATTGTGTGCTACAACACAACTTATACTGACCCAAGTCTAAAATTTATAAATAAACTAATATATTCCAAATGGATGATAGACTATGGGTTAGAAATAAGAAATAAGATCTCTTTGGCTGTCTTGCTCTAGCTCATGCATATCTCTGTCTCTATCTCTGTCTCTCCCTCCCCCTCTCTCTCTGTATGTGTGTGTGGGTTTGTGCATGTTTGTAACTCTGTATGTGGGTTTGTGAATGCTTATTGCATGCGTGCAAGCTAGCTGTGCTCACTGGTAGGGTAAATGTAAGACCATAGGTCAATAGTGATTGTCTTTATGACTTTCTACCTTATTTTACTAATTTACTTATTTTTGAGATAGATTTTCTCTTAATCTGAAATTTGCTGCTTAAGTTATGCAGGCTTAGCCAGAAACCTCATGAGAGTGTGCTGTCACCAGATTCCAGCACTGGGGTTACAGATTCCTATTACTGCATCTGACTTTATATGTTTCTAGGCAACTTGCCTCAGTCCCTCATGATGCAGACACAAGTACTTTAATGACTGAGCATTCTCTTCATTTAAGAGAATGTTTTTAGTGTAAATATAAAAATAATTGCATTGCATAGATTAAGCCATAGTTAGATTTTAGGAACATAGTCTAAGTTTGCTAGAAACTGTCACTTGCAATTTTTACTTTATTTTGACTTAAAATCAAATAGACTAGCCCCCTTCTTTTTTTCTTGGTATGAGTAATGGCTACCTGAAAAACAAACTATATACATATATATATATATATATATATATATATATATATATATATATATATGATTCATGTGAAATTAAGATTCAAGGCAAATCAACAGTACAAACACTAAAGAGTTGTAAAGAGTTGAGCATGCCTAAGCAATCATAACTAAGATATGCTTGCCAGGAGCACAAGGCACCATATGCTATAAACTGGCAAGGGTTTTCAAACAGTACATTTAACAAACACTGAAAGTGGAGTACAGACATGAGACTGAAAAACCTTTGAGAGTTGTATTTTGGGGATTTCCCACACAATGTCAGGTTTTTCCTCTAGGTCTCTCAACAAATTCTAAAGGGAAATTCAGAGAACACATCCCAAAGAGTGGTGCAGGAAAAATAGAAAAATAGCCAGAGTCAAACCTGTTTGAACACAGTCCTGATTCCTTGGAAAGATTTTCACCATACTACAGTCTACAAAATTATGCTAGGTTTCAGATTTTAATACCACATCAAGGCTATGGACTCTAGTCTTCTTGCCTCCAGTTTGTATAAATAAATAAACAAACAAATAAATAAATAAATGGATAAATAAATAAATAAATAAATAAAATATTCAACAGGAAAAGCATTTTTTAAAAATGTCTAGAATAATGTAGCCAGGGAAGATACCACAGACAAAAAGGGAATTTCTACTTGTGGAAGGAAGACAAAACACTTTGCAGAGAAAACAATCAAAACAAAGATTTCATGAATAGATTAGAGAATTATATTAATCCTTCCATTTTTAAAATTACACTACACTTATAAATGGTGAACACCACTATATACCTTCCAATTATAAGATGAAGGCAGGAATTTTCAATTTTTCTACAGAGGAATGTTGTTTTTAAGTTTACTATTTATTAGATAATTTCAAATTTTTATTCTTTCTTTTCTGTGATATTTAAAAAGGTATTTATATTCTAGGATTCAGAATAAATTTACCACGTATTCTTCTATTATTTAGATGTATAAATTCTTATCATATGATATGTAATATCATTTGAGTAGTTCCATAACTTAAACATGATATATATACACACATATATGTGTGTATATATCTCCTTGTACACAGTCATACAAACACACACACATATATATATGTATGTATGTATGTATGTATGTATGTATGTATCCTTCCTTAAATAAGACAATGTGGTTATATATTTCATAAACTCATTCCATCACATCGGGCTTTAAAGATCTTGTCTGAGCCAGACTGAGGGAAAAGGAGGAGGTGAGAGGAGCAGAAAATTAGTGATCCTGTATCAGAGCAGTCAGATAAAACACCCAAACAAAGAAAGGAATTAACCCAAAAGTGAGTGATGGAGTTAGAGTAGTAATTTTTAAAGCTAGGAAAGACAATGATTTTGACATTTTTTCCCCTGGAAAAGCACATCAATGGCTATTGTGGTGGATTAACAGACATAGGAGGCTTGTTGTTGTTTCAGAAGAGCAATGACCTCAGCAAAGGAGAAATGAAAAGATTAGTAAAGGTATGGTCCTAATTAAAGAAGTTCAATGTATCTTCAAAGTTTCTCTTCCTACATTCTACTTCAGAAGGAGTCCTTTGTATAGAAAGCTAAAGACCTCAGCCTGAGATTTGACATTAAGAGGAATGAAAACTATATGCCAGGAGTATAAGCGCCTGAATGCTGATCGTATGGAAAGAACTGTTCTAAATCCTGTACTCTATCCCCACAGAACGTGACATAGGGAGGGCTGCTTCCCACTGATCCTGCTGGGCAAAACTTGCTAACTTCTGCAGCTGGACATAACAAACTACAAAAGGAATTCTACCTAGGACTGAGAATACTAACATGAAATTTACCCAGTAAGACTAAGGTTTTGTATCCAAAATTGCAACACATTAACTTTCATACTATTTAATGAACTCATATCAAATAAATTTCCTGTTTTAAAGATTAGTTAATTGTGACATTCAGCTTGTTGAAATGCCATATGCTCTGAAAGGTCTATCTATACTTAACTAAAACTTAACTATGGGAGCTGAGAAGAAAAACAGAACAGACTGTAATATTGGCAGAAATGTTAAGGATTCCTAAATAGAAATGTTCAAGGATATATGTTCCATTATTTAATTTTAGATTTGGATATCATCTGATATACCAAAGCCAACCAATTGGTATTAAACAAAGCACATATCCTTATAAGTAGAATGTTTTAAAGTTTCTTGAAGCTCACAAATTTTCTAATCTTGAATCTTGACCTAAAACATAAAGCTGCTGTTTTAAGAGCACATTATCTGTTCTCCTAATCTATTACTCTGAATTTAGGATATACATTCTTTAGTGGTACAGAACTATCACGAAATGATTCTCAACAGTGGAATATGAAGTAAAATTTTTCTATAATAAGGTAGATGCATCTAGTGAAAATGTGATAGATAAGAATACAAAATATTAATGTATAATACTCAGAAATAGTTGGCATAATCCGTTAACCTATATTAAAGAAGCTGTTTTGATTACAGTTGGCATTTTTAGTGTGCTGATACATGTCTACTGAGTAAGTCTTCAATTATTGAGAGCTTCATTATTTCTTCATCAAATATCCTAAGCTGTTTATCTCAAAAACATATATTTTTTCAAAATATTGAAAAAGTGTTCTCTAATATCAATTCAACGGTGGCCACACTCTGCATTTTCTTCTATCTTGAAAACAAGTTCTTTCTCATTTGAGCTCTTGTGATCTTTCTAGTAGATTGGCTCCTTATCCCACGGCTTTATTTATATTTAATATCAGACTATAAGTGATGTCTTCAATACTGTCTTACCTGAGATCAAGCCTTCTGAAAATGCATTTTGCTGCAATACAGTTTAGTACATAACAGTCCTCTTAAAAACAAAACCGAACTAACAAGACCACATGAAACACTTTTGCCACCTCTTTGCAAAAATGTTCCCAAATATTCAAACCTTATAATACAAAATTCGGCTTTTAAAAGTTGGGTCTGGAGAGCTGGCTCCTCAGTCAAGAGAAGTCACTGCTCTTGCAGAAGACCACAGTTCAGTTCCCAGTACAGATATAAGATAGTTTACAACAGCCCCTAAGTCTAGATCAAAAGGACCAGACACCATTTCCTGGAGTTTTTGACACTTACATTGACATTATGACATGCACACATGCGCGCTCTCTCTCTCTCTCTCTCTCTCTCTCTCTCTCTCTCTCTCTCTCTCTCTCTCTCACACACACACACACACACACACACTTAAAACACACCTTAAAAAATCACCTATATATAAAGACCATGCATGGCTACATTTGAGAAGACCAAGAGTAAATAAAAATTTCAACTACTACTTTTATTCTTTTGATTTCTAATTTCAAAATCACACACACACACACACACACACACACATTATCTTTTCCTCTGTCTTCCAAACACCTTGACCATAACATATTTCCCATTTTCCAACTATTTAGGTTTGCATAAATACTGAAGTTCTTTTAATTGTTATTTTTGATTTCTTGAGAAATACTCTTCTTAGAGAAATCTTATATTTTTTACTAAATTATGTAAAATTAATATCTACATTTATCATAATATTATTACACAAGACATTGTGACCATAAAGTTGCTTTAAAAGATTCATGGAGTCTATGTCAGAACACAGTGTCAGGGTCAAAATCAAGGAGTTACCAAAAGTGGTTTGGTATAATGATAATATATAGTTCAAAGAAACCATGGATTTATCATATTTATCATTTATCTAACACATAAATTCTATATGAGATACAGTTTACATGAAATAACATATAGAAGTATACACTGCTGATTAGAGTAAGCCTGAGATATGAACTTGTAAGTAGAAAAATAACAGAACATGAATAAACAAATTTGCCTGCTCAAAAAGGAAAAATCCAACAATAATAAAATTTTGAATTTGATTATATTTCTTTTGCACTAAAATAGTTTTTCAGAAAACAGCTGTAAACAGTATCTTAGACCAATACAATTTTCCCATTATACAAATTCATCGAGATAAGAGATTCAATTGAGTTCTAACTGGACTAAAATTAAGAAGTTTACAGGGCTGAATTTCTAAGGATCTTCAATTTACAAGGTCATATCTTTACCAAATTCAGCTTCTGCATGTCATTTACTTGATAAATGTCTCCATTGGTTCATTATAAATTCAAGAAATGCTAGTCAGCCTTCCATGTTGTATGTCTGGCTTCCTCTGTGCCCTCTTCTGCCATCCATGAAAGTCCTTATAGTTTGTTGAAATGACCTAGATTACCCAGGATTCTTTTCTACCTCAAATTGATTACTAGCCTTAGTTCAACAGAAAGCTTTAATTCTCATTTTTTTAATGTTACATAACATGTTCAGACCATACAGAGTTTAGTAAATAGAAATTTCCTGGGGGGAAAAATAGCTTGATTCTTCTTCTCACAATTGAGATTTTCTGGTGTATTTTGCATATGCATAAGTGAAGGTGTGTTTATGATGAAGGTGTAAAATGGCTGTAAATGTTTCATTTTCTTCTTAAAATATAAACACTACTTTATCCGACAATTGAGGATTCCAATGAACATTACTTCTTTGTGCATCCTCACCCCTAGAATATTACGCCATGAATTTTGCCTATGTATATAGCACCGCAGTGACTTATTCTGTATCTCAGTTATGTTTCTTTTACTTTGAGAAGCTATTTTGACAAAAGCAACTTAAGAGAGAGGTGTTTTTGTATCCAGGGTACAGTCCATAATGGTTAATGGCCTATGGTCATATTTCACACATAGTCAATTAGCAGAGAACACTGGCCTCTTGTACTCAGTTTATTTTTCTTCTTCTTTTTTTTTTGTATGAAACAGGTTCCCAGCACAGAGAATGATGACATTCACAATAGATATGTCTTCTGTACTTAATCTACCAATATAATCTCTGATTTGTACCCAGAGCCCATCTTCCTGATGATTCTCCAACTTCCCAGTTGACAATTGAGATTAACTATCATAGACTGCTGTCCATTAATTATTTGAGTACAGAGGAGAAAGATTAGGATACAACTTACAACTTTGGAAATCTGCTGCAAAGAAAGGACAGTAGTAACCCCTTTATTTATTATTGCATCAAATATTGTTTTGTAAATTTGGAGCCTTTATCAAAAATCTAGCATTTAAGAGTAATTTTGATTCAGCATGGAAATAATAAAATTGGAATAAAGATAAGCAGATAGCATGATTGGTTTATCCATATGGTTTTCTTGATTAGATTGCGTTTCTTGAAAAAAACAAAATTTGCTTAAATAATATTAAAGAATAAATCACATATAATAAATAAAACATAAGGAAAATGTATCCTGTATCATTAAACCACTAATAATTTCATTCATTTGTAACTTAAAGTCTCAAAAATGACTTTATAACAAATTCAACCTCTTCATGAAGTATGAGATTTTCTGCCATAAACGCTGAAGTATTTCAGCAATGTTTAAACACTGCTTCTAAATCTGTCCTTCTGGAACCCCTCACAGATTTATTTTTCTCATCATTTTAAAACATTGCTAGATACTCTCAAGAGTGATATTCTAAAATGCTAATAAGGGTGGAGTTGTTGTATATTAAAATTATAGATTTTATCACTCTGTTCTTACTGGTTCTTATTCATTGCATTTTATTCCTCCAATTAATTTGTTTCTGTCTGTTACTTTTTGTATCTGTGTCTTTGTCTTTGAGTGTGTGTGTGTGTGTGTGTGTGTGTGTGCGTGTGTGTGTGCATATGTTTGTAGAAAGAAAAGTCATAGATAGAGTGATCTATTAATTTAAAAGTCATCTAAACTATAGTAAGTAACCTGGATGTCATGGAAGACTGCTATGCTAATTCAGGAAGAGAGAGGAAAGGATGTGAATATTGGTAGGTGGGGAGATGGCAGGATCTGACAGGATTTAGATGAAGAGAAACATGATCAGAATATTTCTATATAAACCTATAGATAAAAACTATAAATAAAAAATAGAGAACGGTCAGAACTCACTGTGAGGCTTATGCCTGTGTCCTACTGAATAAGTAATTTATCTGAGATTTAAAATTATTTTTCATGTTAAGGATATTGTAAAATATAATCATCATTTCTAGGGAACCCTGACTGTTGTTTGGCCTGGAGAGGGAGGGGGAGGGGGAGGATGGGGAGGAAATGGGGAGGAGGGGAGAAGGTGGAAATTTTTAATTAAAAAAAATAAAGAAGTTAAAAAGAAAGAGTTAGCCAATAAGAAGATAGAACTAATGGGCTAAGCAGCGATTTAATTAATACAGTTTTTGTTTGGTTATTTTGGTCTGAGCTGCCTGCTGGCTGGGAAACAAACAAGTGGCCTCTCCTACAACATACCCCTTCAAGTGTGGATAGAAGGCAAATGATAAAGTGCGTATAAATACCTTAGTACTTGGCCTTGGATGCAGTGCCTTGATAGATAACTGCAAATGCTATCATTTCATTGTGGCCATTATGGTGGTCACCAAGGTAACCATCTTTCCTGCATATGACCCTAAACACAAACACTCTTTGCCTTTAATAAATGCTTGTTTGAGTCAAATCCTCAATCATTCAAGTGTGAAATCAGAGGTGTGATACACTTGATATATTCTTGATCAGAATGATATATTTGTTAGTTGTCATTTTTTTAGTCACATTATTTATAGTTTTGAATAATTAATATGCTTAATTTATAACTATACTGTCCCTTGTAGAGGAAGAAACTGCAATCATCAGTTCTGAACAGTGTCAGTGGTGGGACCTTCAGCTGGGCATCGAAACTCAATGCATTTTAATATTCCTTTGTCCCATCAATTATTTATTTTCAAAATCACGTTGTTAGTAACCAAAACTTTAGCAAAACACATGTGGTTAATTTAGAGCTGTAGGTTTTTCACTTTAAGAAATAAGATCTTATCTGCTCAAATCTAAGTTTATCAACACATGTAAACTGGGATGTTTTTCTGAGGCATTGGAAACTGAACAGCTATTAGGACTGTGTTGACAAGCACTTTCCTCCCCTGACATTTTGCTATTTCGGGAGAAGATGCAAAAATGTGGGGTTTTTTTTTTTTTTTTTTTTGAACCACTTAAACTTGAAAGGGCAAAGTTTAAAAAAAAATAAAATTTAAGGAATAAATCACTTCTGATAAAATATTAATCAGAAGATTTCTTTGAAGTAACATATTTTGTAGAAACAGATATGAAATTGCTTTGACCTTTCACGTGCAATAAAGAATAAGCAATTGATCTTTCATCAATAGAATGTCTCATCCATATTTGACAGAATAGCTAGGGAATAGGAGTGAACCTCAGCTAATACATTTAAAATTTAATCTCAGAGTTTAAATGAAGACTACGGTTAATCACCAATTGCACAATAATATTTTCTAGATCTCAAATGGGAAACTAAAACTCATATATTTCATAATAACAAAAACAATAGATCTTTAAGGTATTATTCATTTCCACTATTTTTACAGGAGTGTGACATTATATTTTATATTTAATTGACAATAGACAATGATAAAAGAAAGTATATTGTATTTAAAGTAATAGCTAGGTATCTGTATGCACTAAAACACATAAAATTTTAATTCTAATGGCATCTCTGAATTGAAGTTCTCTATAAATCACATTTAGAGAGAAAGATTAGCATATAAAATTGATTCTGGGAAATACATATAAAAACACATACTTTACTCCTAATTATTTTTTAACTCTACCCCTTTTTATTATTTTGCCATACTATAAATTACTTTTAAAATCTAAATTTGAAAAAAAAAAAGATGTGGTGACTCCAAAGCCAGACACTATGCAGAGACAGATTCCTTGGAGTGCATAGCACAAAGTGGTATGTCTCCATCAGATCCACCCTCTCAGAGGACAGGAAACACTGTTAGAGAGGAGGCAAAAACAATGTAACAGAGGGACTGGAGGATACCAGGAGATCAAGGCCCTCTTAATCAGCTAAGCAAAGCATAAAGGAAATCACCAAGACTGAAGCAGCAAGCAAAGGACCTCTGTATGTGTGTGTATATATATATATATATATATATATATATATATATATATATATATATATATATATATTACATTATAGTTATTACATTAGTGTTTTTTATGGGACTCCTAAATGTATTTATGAGTGAGTTTCTGATCCTTGTTCCCCCATTGAGATCTTTTTCTTCTGTTAAGTGTGTTGTTCAACTTCCTTGTCATGGTTTTTGCTTCATCTTATGTTTAATTTTGTCATATTTTGTTGTTATCTTTTAGAATCCTGTTCTTTTGTATTGAGAGACAGAAAGGGAATGAATCCCCATTAAGGTGAGATGGAAAGGATGGGAGGAGCAAAAGAAGAGAAACTGTCATCAGGATGTATACTATGGGAAAAGAAACATTTCCAAATAAAAAGGAAAAAATAAAAACCAAAAAAATCCCACAAAATCAAAAGAACTAAAAATAGTGAAAAAGAGTTTGGTGTAACTTGATTTATTTTTAAATAAAACTTGAATAAAATAATAACTAACATTGAAAGTACTAATGTCAATTTTTTTAGAATTTTAGTGGGACTGCTCAATGTACATTTTTCAAAGTTTTTGTTTAGTCAGTACTTTTAGCTTTTAATTAATTTATTATCTCATATATTATATTCCAACCACAGTTTCCTCTCCATGCTCCCCTCCAACACCTCTCCCCTATCTTACCCTGTCTTGGATATTTCCATATAACCAAACAATAAATATGGGATTTAACCCTTGGTTGTTAGAGCAGTTTGCATTATCACCAAACATAATTTGAGAAGTCTATTTAAACTCAGTTTGAGTGTGTTTTTTTGTGTGTGTTTGTGTTTTTGTGAGTGCACACAGTTACAGGATGACTATGAAGCAATATGACTATTGTGATTGGTAGGGTTTGGTGTCATTCATTGTTTTTATCACAAACAGAGTATTAGTATTTTGTAAATGCTATAGTCAGAGTTCCTCATCCACCATTAAGATGAAAATTCCCTTATTACTTTCCTGAAATTACAAATCAGTGAGTGTATTAAAATGCACAGAAAGTTAATTTTCTGTCATCTTTTCCTTTGTCTTTAACTATGACCTCTGAAGTGATAATTCAATTATTAACTAATGCTTGCTTAATTTTGGTTTTGTCTTAAATTTTTTTCTTTTACAAACCTGACAATACCAAACTCACCTGAGGAACAGGAATTGGATATTGAAAGGGGCACAGTAAAGAGTGGCAAATAAGTCTTCATATTATTTCTTTATCCAATTACAAAATTATTAATTTTCTAAGACCACAGGAAAAATATAAATAATCCAACCATTAAAAAGAGAGGCAAAACATGTACAATTAAAAAATAATCGATTCATATACTTTGGAGTGTTGTTCTTTTTAATTATCATGGATACTAAGTCTAGTGCACTTGCCTGCAATATCAATGGAGGGAAGAAGAAAACTGTAAAATCTGAGAAAAGCTCACGAAAAAAGAGAGAAGAAAGTACGAAAGAAAGAAAGAAAGAAAGAAAGAAAGAAAGAAAGAAAGAAAGGAAGGAAGGAAGGAAGGAAGGAAGAAAGAAGAGAAGAAAGAAAGAGAGAAAGAAACAAACAAAGAAAGAAAGATAAAAGAAGAAATCAGCCAAAGAAAGAACAAGGGATCACCGATATGTTAGACAACTCATTTGGAGTGAAAAAGTAAACAAAACATGACAATGAAAACCAATAGTAACCTTTGAATGCTGAGGAGGACATGTGGGGAAGAGTGGCTAATCATACTATGTTGAAGGAAACCTTGATTCAACAGTTACTATAGAAACCAGTTTGGGAAAACTCTGAGCCCCTCCCACAACTCCTTCAGCATTTCTAGACAGCCAGCAGGAGATTTTCCTGCAGGTAGGTTCCCACAAAACCCAACCCCATCCACCAGACCCTCTTAAGTTACTAGCCGCACCCAGTCCCCAAACTCGCCTATCCTCCTGCAACCTAGGTGGAACTTTTAAACAAAGCTTGCCCAGTACTGAGGAGACCTGAGTGCTTACTACAATACTGATGGGACAAAAAGCTCACTACAATATTGAGGGGATCAAGAGCTTGCCAGAGTACTGAGGGGATCAAGAACTTGCTACAATATTAAGGGACCAAGATAGAGGACCAAGAGAGCGAACCAGTAGAGAAGACCAAGAGAGCAGGCTTAGAGAGAACTCAGATGCTTCCTGAGACACAGACACTGACAGTACATAGCAGACCAATAAGAATTCCCCAATACTCAGATAGCCACTACAAAGACTAGATCAAGATTCAAAAACACTGCCAGCCTCATTGGAAGGAAGAGATGGGTAGGAGCCAATGCAAGAATTTATCCAAAACCTAAAAAGCAACATGGTAACTCCAGTACCCAGTGGTTATACAACAGAAAGACTTAATGATCTTAACCCAGAAGAAGTAGAAGGAAATGACTTGTAACTTTATGAAAATGCTGGAGACCTTTAAAGAGGAAATGAAAAACTAACTTAAAGAAATGGGGGAAAAGACAAACAAAAAATTGGTAGAAATTAATAAATCTCTCTATGAAACCCAAGAAAAAACATTCAAACAGGTGAAGCAAACAGTTGAAGACTTGAAGACTCAAATAAAGAAAACACAAACCGAAAGAATTCTGGATATGGAAAATTTGGGAAAATAAACTGGAACTACAGAGACAAGTATAACCAACAGAATACAACTGATAGAAGAAAGAATCTTAGGTATTGAAGATAGTATAGGGGAAATAGATTCATTAGTCAAAGAAAACTTTAAATCCAACAAATTCTTAACCAAAAGCATCCAGGAAATCTGGGATACCATGAAAAAACCAAACCTAAGAATAATAGGGGTAGAATAAGGAGAACTCTGGTTCATAGGCATAGAAAATATATTCAACAAAATCATAGAAGAAAACTTTCCCAACATAAAGAATGATATACCTATGAAGGCACAAGAAGCTTACTGAACACCAAATAGACAGGATCAAAAACCAAGAACCCTTGCCATATAATAATAAAAATGCAAAACATACAGAATACAAAAGAATATTAAGAGTTGCAAAGGAAAAAGGTCAAGAAACACATAAAGGTAAACCTAACAGATTTACACCTGACTTCTCAACTGAAACCATGAAAGCCAGAAAGTTGTGTGCAGATGTGCTGCAGAAACTAAGAGACCACTGATGCAAGCCCAGACTACTATACCCAACAAAGCTTTCAATCACAATTGATGGAGAAAGCAAGATATTCCCTTATAAAAACAGATTTAAACAATACATATCCAGAAACACAGCACTACAGAAAGTACTAGAATGAAAACTCCAACCCAAGAAGCTAACTGCACCCACAAAAACACAAGCAACAGATAACCCTCTGGCACAAAACCCCAAAAAGTAAACACACAAACACTACTACTTAACAAAATAAATAAATAAATAAAAAATAAAAAACAGGTATTAACAATCACAGATCATTAATATTTCTTCATATCAATTCACCTATAAAAAGACACAGTCTAAGGGAATGAATATGAAAACAGAATCTTCTGCTATATATAAGAAATAAAACTCAACCTCAAAGACAGACACTACATCAGAGTAAGGTTTTGAAAAATGTTTTTAATTAAATGGACCTAAGAAACAAGTGGATGTAGCTATCCAGTATCTAACACTACAGATTTCAAACTAAAACCAATATGAAGAGATGAGAAGGACAACTTATACTCATAACAGGAATAATTCATAAAGATGTAGTTTCAATCCTAAACAACAATGCCCCCAACACAAAAGTATCCACATATATGAAAGAAACATTATTAAACATAAATTGCACATCAAATTCCACACACTAAAAGGAGAAGACGTCAACACTCGACTCTCAACAATGGATAGGTCAACAAGACAGAAACTTAACAGAGAAATAAGAGAACTAACAGAGGTCTTGATTCAAATAGACTTAACAGACATCTATAGAACATTAAACCCCAAAGCAAAAGATGATAACTTCTTAGCACCTCATGGAACCTTCTCTTAAATTGATCACATACTCGGTAACAAAGCAAACCTCCACAGATACAAAAAGAAAAAAAATGAACTAATCCTTGTATTTTATTAGATCACCATGGATTAAACTTAGAATTTAATAACAACCCTACTTTAAGAAAGCCTATAAATTCATGGAAATTTAACAGAAAACTACTGAACCACCACTGAATCAAGGAAGAAAAAAAAATTAAAGACTTCCTAGAATTCAGCCGAAATGAAGGCACAACATATACAAAACTATAGGACACAATGAAAGAAGTGCTAAGGGGAAAGATCATAGCACTAAGTGCCCACATAAAGAAAATGAAGAAATCTCACATTAGTGACTTAACAGCACATCTCACAGCTCTAGAACAGAAAGGAGCAGACTCATCCAGGAGGAGTAGAAGACAGGAAATAATCAAACCTAGGGCTGGAATCCACAAAATAGAAACAAAGAAAAAACAATACAAAGAATCAGTGAAACAAAGAGCTGGCTCATTAAGAAATTCAAAGAATCATTAGGTCATTCTACCAAAACCAGCACTCCACAAAATAGGAAAACATAAAAGAAGTGGACAATTTTTAGATAGATACCATATATCAAAATTAAATCAAGACCAGGTAACTATTTAAATGGCTCTATAAACAGCAAAGAAATAGACTGTCAACAAAAAAACTCCCAAACAAAAATATCCCAGATACATATAGTTTTAGTGTAGAATTCTAATACAATTTCCACAAAGAGCTAGTACCTATACTCCTCAAAGTGTTTTACATAATAGAAACAGGAGGAACACTGCCAATCTCTTTTCATGAAACTACAGTTACTTTGATACCAAAACCACGCAAAGACCCAATGATGAAAAAAAATTAATCACCAATCTTACTTATGAATATGGATACAAATCAATAAAATACTGGTAAACTGAACCCAAGAACATATCAAATAAATCGGGAGGCAGAGGCAGGCAGATCTCTGTGAGTTCGAGGCCAACCTGGTCTACAAGAGCTAGTTCCAGGACAGGCTCTAAAAAAGCTGCAGAGAAACCCTGTCTCAAAAAACCAAAATAAATAAATAAATAAATAAATAAATAAATAATTCACCATAATCAAGTCTGCTTCATCCCAAAAATGAAGGGCTTGTTCAACATATGAAAATCTATCAATGTAATTCATCATATAAGTAAACTGAAAGATAAAAATCATATGATCATTTCATTAGATGCTGAAAAATTATTTGACAAAATCTAGTAACCCTTCATGATAAAGGTCTTGGAGATATCAGGGATACAAGGAACATACCTAAATATAATAATAGCAATATACAGCAAGCTGACAGCAAACATCAATTTACATGGATAGAAACTCAAAGCAAAATTTCACTAAAGTCAGGAATAAGACAAGGCTGTCTACTAACTCCATATGTCTTTAACATAGTTCTGACTTATATATACTATAGATATAACAATAAGATAACAAAAGGAGTTCAGGGGGATCAAAATTGGAAAATAAAAAAAAACTTTTGCTATTTGCAGATGATATGATAGTATATATAAGTGAGCCCAAACACTCTATCAGAGAACTCTGACAGCTGATAAATACATTCATATATGTGACAGGATACAAGACCACTCAAAAAAATCAGTAGTCCTCCTATATACAAATGATAAAGAAGCTGAGAGGGAAATCAGAGAAACATCACCTTTCATAATAACCACAATAACATTAAGTACTTTTGGGGTACCACTAACAAAAGTGAAAGATCCATTTGACAAAAAACTTTAAATCTTTTTAAAAAGGAAATTGAAGAAGATACAATCAAATGGAAAGATTTCCCATGTTCATGGAAAGGTCGGATCAACATAGTAAAAATGGCAATTCTACCAAAAGCAGTCTGTAGATTCAATGCAATCCCCATCAAAATCCCAACACATTTTTTTTACAGAATTAGAAAGAACAATAATCAACTTCATATGAAAAATCAAAAAACCCAGGATATCCAAAACAATCCTGTACAATAAAGGAACTTCCAGAGGCATCAGCCTCCCTGACATCAATCTCTATTACAGACCTACAGTAATGAAAACAGTTTGGTACTGGCATAAAAACAGAGAAGTTGACCTATGGAATTGAATAGAAGCCCCGGATATTAACCCACAAACCTATGAACACCTGATTTTCGACAAAGGAGCTAAAAGTGTACAATGGAAGAAAGAAAGCATCTTTAACAAATGGTGCTGGCATAACCGGATGTCAACCTGTAGAAGAATAAAAATAGATCTATATCTATCACCATGCACAAAACTCAAGTTCAAATGGATTAAAGACCTCAATATAAACCAGACCACACTGAACTTGATAGAAGAGAAAGTGGGAAGTAGTCTTCAATGCATGGGCACAGGAGACCACTTTCTAAATTTAACCTCAGTAGCACAGATGCTAAGAGAATCCATAAATAAATGGGACCTCCTGAAACTGAGAAGCTTTTGTAAAGTAAAACACACAGTCATTAAGACAAAAAGGCAGCCTACTGAATGAGAAAAGCTCTTCATCAACCCCACATCAAGGGGCTGATGTCCACAATATATAAAGAACTCAAGAAATTATACATCAAAATTCTAAATAACCTAGTTAAAATTGGGGTACATAACTAAACAGAGAATTCTCGACAGAAGAATCTCAAATGGCTAAAAGATACTTAAGAAAATGTTCAGCATCTTTAGCCATCAGGGAAAGGAAATTCAAAACAACTCTGAAATTTTTTATCTTAGCCATTCTGGCAGGAGTATGAGGTAATCTTACTCCTGTCAGAATGGCTAAGATCAAAAACACCAATGATAGCTTATGCTGGAGAATATGTGGAGTAAAGGGAATGCTCATCCATTGCTGGTGGGAACACAAACTTGGACAACCACTTTGGAGTCACTATGGTGGTTTCTCAGGAAATTGGGAGTCAATGTACCTAAGGATCCAGCAATACCACTCTTTGGCATATACCCAAAAGATGATCAATCATACTACAAGGATATTTGTTCAACTATGTTCATAGCACCATTGAAAATAATAGCCAGAACCTGGAAACAACCTACATGCCTCTCAACCAAAGAATAGATTTTAAAAATATGGAACATTTACATAATATGGTAATACTCATCACTAAAAAACAAAGGCAACTTGAATTTTTCATGAAAATAGATGGAATTCAAAAACAGTATCCTGAGTGAGGTAACCCAGACCAGAAAAGATGAATATGGTATGTATTCTCTCATAAGTGGACACTAGTTATAAACAAAGGACATTGAGCCTATATAGTTCATGATCCTAGAGAAGCTAAGCAATAAGGTGAACACTAAGAAAAACATATAGAGATTCACCTGGAAAGTGGAAACAGAAAAAGATCGCCAGACAAAATTGGGAGCATGGAAGTGGGGAGAAGAGAGGGTAAAAGGGGAAAAGGAATGGAGAAGGGGAGGGCTGAGGAGAACTTGAGGGAATATGATAGTCGAGAAGGAGGAAGGACAGAGATGAGAACAAGAAAAGAGTTATCTGTATGTTTTGTGTTTTGATTATAATATGGCGGGGGGATGTTTTTTTTTGATCCAGTCTATTTGGTGTTCTGTAAGCTTCTTGAACCTTAATAGGAATATCTTTCTTTAGGTTTGGGAAGTTTTCTTCTATAATTTTATTAAATATATTTTCTGGGCCTTTGAGCTGTAATTCTTCTCCTTCTTCTATGCCTATTATTCTTAGGTTTGGTCTTTTTATTGTGTCCCAGATTTCCTGAATGTTTTGTGATGAGAATTTGTTGGATTTGCTGTTTTCTTTGATCATTGCGTTTATTTTCTCTATGGTATCTTCAGAATCAGAAACATGTCGGTGGGGTACCACACTGTCCATCTTTTGTTTGGGAATGAAAAACATAGATTCTTAAATTTGCTAGATACTCATTTTGATTTTCTTTCTGGAAAGGAAATAAAGTAGAACCTTGGACCTCTAAAAAAAAAAAGTTATCTTGATTTAGAGAGCCATTATAGGGTTAGCAAGAAACTTGGCACTAAAGAATTTCCCAGGAATCTACAGGGATGACACCAGCTAAGACCCTAAGAAATAAAGAAGATGGTGCCTGAACTGGTCTTGCCCTGTAGTCAGACTGGTGAATATTTTAAATATCATCATAGAATCTTCATCCAGAACCTGATGGAAACAGAGGCAGAGACCTGCACTGAAGCACTGGACTATGCTCTCAAAGTCCAGTTGAAGAGTGGGGGGAGTGAGAATATTAGCAAAAAGGTCAAGACCATGAAGGGTATACCCACTGAAACAGTTTGCCTGAGTGAATGGGAGCTCACCAACTCAAGCCCACAGGGAAGGAAACAGCATACGTCTAAACTACTTTGTCTGAATGTGGTTGACAGTTGCATGGCTGGGGCAGACTGAGTGGTCACTGGCAGTGGCACCAGGATTTATCACTACTGATTGTACTGGCTTTTTGTGAATCTATTCTCTTTAGATGGATACCTTGCTCAGCCTAGATATAGTATGGAGGGCCTTGGTCTTTCCCCAAAGCAATGTGCCTTACATTGGGTGAGAGTCAGCTACTTCGATGACAACTAAAAGCACTTCCTTTGGCACTTCCTTCTGGATTCCATTCACATTCATCCAAAAGTTATTTTAAAAGTTCTTTTTTCTCACCACCTCATACATGAGAAATGCTACTTTGGAGAGAAAATAGATTTGGGGAGAATTTTTTGGCATTTCTTTAGAAAATGCATATAATTCTATTTTAATATTTTTAAAACTTTATTTTATCACTTATATTTTTGAATTTTGGAAGATATAGTCTTAAATCTCTTTTATGAGGAACAATTCATATAATTAAGGGATAGCAACGCTGAAGATTGGAGCATACCTTCAGTCAGGAATTTACTTTCAGCATTGCCCTATATTGTATCAGCCTGTGAGCATCAAAAACCTCATTTCTTATGCATGTCTTCTGTCCTCTCTTGTATGCACACTTAACTGACCAATGCAGATATAGACATACAAGCACTAGACCCAATTAGAATCAAGAGACAGGATTTTGCAACTCATATTACAATCTTATTATGTTTTTTATCCTTTATTCTAAAAATATGAAAGCATCCATATGTTTAGAATAAAACATTACAGTTAAGAATATTTTGGCCTTACTAAGTTGAAGGGGAAGCCTAGCCCAAAACCTTGTTTTGTAAGGCGTGTCCCCCTTGGTCTAAAGGCGTGTCCCCCTTGGTCTAAAGGCGTGTCCCTCTTAGGCGTGTCCCTCTTAGGCGTGTCCCCCTTAGGCTAATATTGACTTATAAAATCTTGCGGGCCTGCTCTTTGTTTTCCTGCCCTCCTCGCTGGAACCTTGGATTTGTAAGTTCCCTTTCCTTTCCTTTATTAAAACTGACTTATATATATTAAAGCTTGTCGGGTGAATCATAACTGCCGATCAGCCACGCACCTTCACTAAGTTGATATATAATATCATTTTTATATCTTCAAATATATATAATAGAAGACAGGAAATATGCATAATTTCAAAACAATTACCTTTTCATACTTCCGAATTAAAATTATTATATTTTTATTTTTCCATATTTTATGAAATTACATTTAGCATCTTTATGGTGGAGTCTATAATACTTAATATTGCTTTTCCTTTATCATAAATCTTAGAAATTAAATACAGAATATATCTATAAATAAATGGCTGACCACACAGATTATAGGTTTTATTTTATTATTTTTACTTTCTTAGTAGTTAAATGACATTTTAAACATAAACATCCCTAAAATTGACACATTTTCTTCTCATCAATGAATGCACAAAAATTTACAGTGTGCCTACACTGAGAATTTACAAACATATAAGCTGTATGGTCTCCAGTTTTAACTATTACTGAAAGAAAACAAATGTATTTTTATGTTGTAAATAGTTAAATGGAGCATTCATAAACAAATTATTGGAGTCATATTATATAAAGTAGATAATTTGCAGGGTTAGAATTGGATTTATAGAGCTCAGAGTCCTCAGCATGGATTTTCTTCTATGAGGGTGTTTTAGTAACAGTTTCCTGCATGATGGGATGATTTGCATAATCACATCTATTTGCTGCACTGGGGCATTTGCTAGAAGGTTGAATGAATTTGTTGCTTTTTTCCCCCAAATTTGTGTCGGTGTACTTACTGATCAACTTGTGAAGGATTGTTCAAATAGCTGCATAAATGTTTAACATTCTCCATCAGTTACCAATAGAGCTGTCGGTCTCTGCCACCAACTGTGATTTGAAATGTAAACATAACATTTATTTATAGATTTAGAACTGAAAAGTAGGGTAGCCTCGAGCAGTTTACCACAAATCTTCACCATCTATGTGCGCTTCTGCTTCTCATTATGAGCTTATGCCTGCACGTCACTTTACTCAGGCTCAGAAACTGGTCTTTCAGATTGAAATCACCATAAAACATTAAACATTGTTCAGTGAAATGGTGTTGCTACATTGAAAGTGACATAAAAACATACATTGAAACTTAAATATTGATTTTTAGACTATTTTCTGTAAGTTTTTTCTTAGAGTATGTATAAATTTCATATTAAATAAAAAATCCTCTCAGTCACAAAACAAAATACAGAGTATGTTGGTTCATCTTAAAAGGAAAACATTAAAGAATGACTACCTTCAGTTATTAAAACTAAGGACTATGTTATAGTATTAGGTGATGTTTTTAGACTATTTTCTCACTTTATAAAAATGTTTGGTCCTTGAAAATTGCTTACAAATTGATACTGTATTTTTTGGGTTAAATTAAAAAATATAACATTCTCAATAGTATTTATAACCTGTAAGCATTAATTAATTGCTTTTGGGAAGATTTCGTGGAAAATAATTCTGAGAAAAGATATATAAATCAGCCCCATGGTAGCAGGCTGAGAACACACATGTGTTGTCCTTCATCTCCTTCCTTCAACATCTGCATTTACTCAATGTGAAAGCAAAGTAAAACATTTACATTTCATTAGCTGGATGTTAATGTTAATAAAAGATACTATTAAGAGTAAGACATATTTGTAAGCCAAAATGTGGGAAAGAAAAGTATTATTTTAGTATTTGAAATGAATATAGGATTTATCTTTTTAAAATGAAATAATTTGAATTTGAAGAAAGATAAGTAGGCAAATATCTTGAGAAGGTGATGGTATTCGGCTCTCTTCATTATGTTGTTTTACTCCTTTACCCCTCCACATATGATTTATTAAGAGAAACAATAATTTGAAAAATCTAAACACCTAAAGTTGTAAGCCGGTTATCACATAAAATGTCAATTAAAGTATTATAAAGACTAAATTCAATTTTGAATTGCAAAGTTAAAACATAGGATTCATTAATATCGTTGAAGATAAGATTGGAAATGTGTTAACAGAGAAGGCTCTGGATGCTTAATGAAGTAAATCAGCTGAAGTTGTGTGCAGTTGCCGTGTTTCTAATTCCATCACTCAGATGTAGAAACAGAAGGATCTGGAATTGATGACAGTTCTCTTGGCTGCATAACAAGCTTTGGGCAAGCCTGAGGTATAAAGGAAATTGTCTCAAAGAAGAAACACCAAAGTGAATAAATAAATACACAAAACTTTAGTGCATTCTCTGTTATCTTTTCCTAAAAATAGGTCTGTGTGAATTAAAATATTTTAAATGTATTTTAATTATTTACTGTGAATTACAGTACTGAAGGAATTAAGAAGTAACATCTAGTCACTACAATTAGAAATGAACATGACTGTGTGAATTGCTATTCTTTTTTTTCTAGCACAATGACATATATAAGAGAGGAAGACTGCGTAAAGAAGAAAAAGTTAGCAAATGGCCTTATTTGATCACTGGTGAAAAGCCGTGGTTGTATAAAGAACCTAAAATAATGGAACCTGAGGAGATTTTCTACACTATTTCTCTTTTAAAATCCCTTGTAATTGTGTACGTTTCTCTAACTAAAAATAAAGAATATTGGTCAATGAATCAAAATGTATATCTGTACTTATTTTAAGATATATTTTAAAGAATTAAATGTCTTAAAATATTTTAAATGTCTTAAAATAAACTAAAAATATTATTAATTTTTAATTACTCTCTTGATTTATATCCCTAACAAAATCTACCTCCCTTCAATTAAGGGAAAATTTAATATTCCATTTATCCTTTGAATCCAATGACTGGTCATATTCCAGCACTAATGAGCTAATTAGTATTTTACACAAAGTACTTTCTGTCAAAATATACATATGAAACCAAAACTTAGCCAATTATCCATATACATATTATGCTTCGAAACGTCTGGCTATTTAGAAAATTCGGGTTGTTTAAGGTAGCGTTTTAATATTCATCTAGATTACTTTTCAGAAAAATTTATGATACTTAACTTCTGGGATAAATTACTTCTTCACAAATGCACAAAATACTGCTCATGATTTCAGGTGAGATCATTTCCTGTTCTTATATAATCTCAGCACTGAATATACCTGATCTTGAAATTGACTGCTTTATATCTATATTTTAGAATGGATTATTTTTACATCAATTTTTTTACCTCCACACACTTTGAATCCTAATGTTTTCCAATAACTAGAGAGTGCTGTATATTTAAGAATATCTCCATATAATATTGTGGAATAGAAACTTTTTCCATTTATATGCGGCCCAAGTAAGTAAAGGATTGGCAGTTTTGCTCACTACTTATCCTTAGACCCTGGGGTATCACCAGATTTACAGAAATCAGTTGCTGAAGTAAACCACCAACATTTTAAAAAGTAGAATATTTTAGCTGACTATTTTAGCAACTTCATAGTGACTCTGTTTCTCTCTCTTTCTCTCTCTCTCTCTCTCTCTCTCTCTTTCTCTCTCTCTCCCTCCCTCTCTCTCTCTCTCACACACACAGAGATAGACACATCTATCTACCTATCTATCTATATGTCTATGTATCTACCTATCTCTATTTCTAGCTCTCTCTGTCTCTCCCACTGTGCAACTGTATATTTCTCTTATTTTTCTCATATAAATAAAAAATAAAAAACAACTTATCTCATATAATTATTGGCCAAGGAAGCAATATAAATAACTTTTTGAGATTATGGGGATAAAATATAAAGACAGATTTAAAAGATCAGAATTTTCTCTAAACGATTCACAGAAAAGGAAGAAGATTTGTGTGTAATATGAAATTAAGATTTCTGAAATGGATTGTGGTTTGGATGTGAAATCTTCTCACAGGCTTGCATATCTGAACACTTGGGACACAAACAGCAACACTGCTTGTAAAGACTACGGAACTTTTGCAAGGTGATTTCCTGGAGGAAGTGGGATACCAGTAGCAGGGTTTGGATTTTTATAGGCCTGCCACACTCCCAATTTATTCTTTGTTTCCTGACAGCAAATGTAATGTATCACCACCATGACCTCCCTGCCATGGTGGAGTATATTACCTACCTTTTTAAGAATACATAAACTTTTGCTTTCCTACATTTATTCTTTTCAGATATGTGGTCATGGCAATCATAAAAGTGAGCAAAGCATGGATATTATCTAGTAGGTCACCCAATGACAAGCGTAACAATTTGAACAGGAATCAGATGCACCAAAGGCTCAAGTTTTCAATGCTTGTTTCACATTTGGTGGAAATATTTGGAGAGGTTCTGAAAAATGTACATGGTATAGGAAGTAAAGCGTTGAATGTATTTTTTGGCTTGTTTGTATTATTTTTTGTTTTTAGATTTACTGCACTGCTTTCTCTTCCCTGTCCTCCTCTCTAGTGTCTGTGTTACTCATATAAAGTGTTCTTTTCCACAGAACCCTGCCACCTTGATGTTCTGCCAATTTACCTGGGGAGGAAGTGGTAGAAATAATATTTATTTTATTAACTCTTTATTTGGACTACAGAAATAGAACTCGGGGCCTCATGCCTACCAGTTTAATGGTCTACCATTTGAGGTAAAACTGAGTTTCCAAAAGGACTTAATCATCTTTAACTTACTCTATTTTTCTCAGTGTAATTATCAAACCATCACTTCTTAGAAGACCAGATAATTTAATTGCTGCTGACACACAGGTCAATTAACAATCTGTTCTTACATGCAATCCATGAGAATTTGTCTTGAAGGCAGAGAAATGTTAACTTAATTACTTAAGGATTGCTGTGGTAAAATACCACAACAAAAGAAATTTCTAGAAGAAAGGCTTTATTTGGGCTTAAAGTTCCAGAAGGATGTGTAAGTCTTTGGTGGGGAGGAAGGCATAGTAGCAGAAGTGTGAGGCAAAGTGGAACACTGATGTCTTGAACTGCACGTATGAAACTTAATGAATTAACAATAATGTGTCTTTAAACTCTAGAACGCCCCTCACCACAGTGACATACTTTCTCCAGCAAGACCATACCACTAAAACCTACTAAACAACACTATCAATTGAGGAACAAATAATCAAATGCAATGTACCATGGGTTATATTTACCTTTAACACCACCATGGTCACAAATAACATATGGCATGCTATTCAAGTAATAAGTTTTATGTTACCATTTCATTTTAGATCTCTAAGTACCTACAAGAATTTGTTGAATATTGGTTCTGTCTTGGAAAATATTCTTCTGCCCAAATGATGAGAACCATAGCAAAATGAGTCTAGACTAGAATAGTAAATGTAAAAAGAAATTTAATGGAGGATTCAGATGTGATTTTAAAAATCTGTAGCTTTGTGGTGAATAGCAAGAAGACATGAGATATCAATTAATTTGTTTAGTTGAGTGTTGGAGCAATGCTAACAACTTTCTGTTTATATGGTGTAGTGGTTACTTTCCTATTGCTGTGACAAAAACATCATTACCCAGGCAAGATATAAAAAAGACATTATTTTGTGCTTGATATACATGCACTAGTTGTGCATGAAATCTAAATTGTCTGTACTCTGAGATATAGACTTCTGCTTAAACCACCATTCATGGCATATAGAATAATTTCTGGTGAGGTCTGAGAGTACTTTTTTATTCTTCCCGTGTCTATGATGACAGAGCATAGGAGATAGACAGCACCTGGAGAGAGCAGATGACAAAACATCTCAAATTGCAAACAGATTGAAAAGAGAGCTAATTCCAAATGGCCTGATTTTTCTAAACATTTAAACTGGCTCCCAGTGACATACATCTCCTGGCAAGATTACACCTAGTGATGTTCCCCCAATCAACCAACAACTGTGGAACAAATATTCAAATGCCAGAACTTATTCAGGACATTTCATTTGAACCACCATGAATGATTCCTAGCAAGGCATTGAGTTATGTATAGGGACATATTAATCTATAAATGGGAACCACTTATTATAGTATAAAGGGGACTTGAGAGGTAAAATACAGTATAATAAATGAACATTTATAAAAGGATATCAATTTAAGTGCACAACTAAGTTTTCTTTGAATTGTTCCAAGATAAAGTTACATGATAAAATAAATAACTAGATAGATTATAGGGAACACCTGTGCAATCTAGGCTTTTTATTTTAGAATCAGAATTTGAAATTACATGTAAATAAAAGGTGAATAGAAGAATTGCACAAATACACAGAAAAACACAGTAATTTTTAGTAGTATCTACAAGAGTTTGTTTTGATAAAAATACTGAAAGTTGATATTGCTTATATATGACTTTTGAAAATCAATTTCATCATATTACTTTAGTTAGTGGAACATGTAAATGTTTACCAGGAGCAATTACTTTGTGTTTAGTGGCAAATTTTCAGTTTCCTTAAACAATTTTTATTAGAGTCTTCTTGGAATAAAAAAGAAAGGCGAATAAGACATTTTCCAAATATTATGCAATTTTATTTATAGTTTTTAACAACTTTATCAGATGTGGAGCTCATGAATTGATAAGAGATTGCTAGGACTCACATCCAGAACCTTACATTGGGCCATGGTATAAGGACAGCACTTACAATTTTTTTCACTGAGGTGATTTTTTAAGGTGTCAAATATTCCTTGTCCTTCTGTCCCTCTTATCAGTATTTTACGGCTTAATAGTAGAAAATAGCTGTTTTTTAACTTTTAAGCTGAAGTTTTCCATCTGCAAACAATCTTCAATATTGTAGATTTGGTGATATTTGGAAATAGTATTTGAAGATATAAGTGAAATATGGAAGATAAATAAAAATTGGCTATGGATGAATATTCTGAATGTCAAAATAGTCAAGTGCATCTACTGAAGAAGTAGCTAATGCCATCTTTGAAACTAATTTTATATTTCCAGTTTTAGTTTTCTCAGAACTTACTAGTTTTTAATATAACATTATTATTAACTCTTTGAAAATGTCATATATGCATGTATTATATTTGATCTTTTTTTTTTGTTTTTTGAGACAGGGTTTCTCTGTGGCTTTGGAGCCTGTCCTGGAACTAGCTCTTGTAGACCAGGCTGGTCTCGAACTCACAGAGATCCGCCTGCCTCTGCCTCCCGAGTGCTGGGATTAAAGGCGTGCGCCACCACCGCCCGGCATATTTGATCATTTTTATACCCCAAATTCTCCTCTAATTTCTCCAGGGTCCCACCCACTTCCAAACTCCCTATCATTTTGTTTCCAGTTTTAATTGTTAATATTACTTATTAATAACTTATGCTCAATTTTCCCTGCCGTACATTCATAACTATAGGGTGACTCACTGAAGCATGGTCCATTCACTAAAACTCCGAGTTAGAAATGACTCTCTTTCCTCAAAAGTCATTGGTTCTTAGTAATTCTTCAATTATACATGAAGCAAAGTGAAATACTGCATTATTCATGCTGGAATATTTGCTGGCTTGTTCTTTTACAGATCTTGAGAAAGCATCCATAGAAGTAATTTCATGTATGCAAGATCCAGAAAAAAATTGTCTTACCCTGATCCTCACTGAACCCTGTCTCTAAAGACAGTCTATCCCTCTTCTGTGATGGGCTACGGTCCTTTGAGAGGAAGGACTTAAAATGCATTTACTAGTTGTGGCTTACATCCAAACATTTATTCTGTGCACTCTGAGATATAAACTTCTATTTTAAAAACTATTCATGGGTCTCTCTCTGTCTCTATCTCCATCCATTGCCCGATGAAGGTTCTATGGTGATATGCAAGATATATCTTCATCAGTGTGGCTATAGGAGAAGCCTAGTTCAGGCACCCTCTCCTCTGCTGCCCAAGGAACAAGCTGGGGACATCTCCTTGGACACCTGGGAACCCTTCTAGAGTCTAGTTTCTTCCCAACCCTAAAATGGCTCCATTAATTATCTACTTCCCTGCTCTTACATCCACCCCTCCTCTATCCCCACCATCCCATTCTCCCAAGCTCTCCCCATCCTCCCTTTCTCCCTTCTCTCTCCCCATCTCCTCTTACCCCCATCCCACCACCACCCCCATGCTCCCAACCTCTGCCCGGCAATCTTATCCACTTCCAATATCCAGGAGGATATATGTTTTTCTTTGGGTTCACCTTCTTATTTAGCTTCTCTAGGATCACGAATTATAGGCTCAATGTCCTTTATTTATGGCTAGAATCCACTTGTGAGTGAATACATACTATAATCCTCTTTTTGGGTCTGGGTTATCTCACTCAGTAAAGTGTTTTCTATTTCCATCCATTTGCATGCAAAATTCAAGATGTCATTGCTTTTTACTGCTGAGTAAAACTCTAAAGTGTATATATGCCTCACCTTCTTTATCCATTCTTCTATTGAGTGGCACCCAGGTTGCTTCCAGGAGCAGTGGACTGAGCTCCCAAGGTCCAAATGAGGAGCAGAAGAAGAGAGAACATGAGCAAGGAAGTCAGGACCGCGAGGGGTACTTCCACCCACTGAGACTGTGGACTGATCTAATTGGAGCTCACCAAGGCCAGCTGGAATGGGGCTGATATAGCATGGGATTAAACCGTACTCTCTGAATGTGGCTGACTGTGGAGGCTGACTGAGAAGCCAAGGACAGTAGCACTGGGTTTTGATTCTACTGCGTGGACGGGCTTTTTGGGATCCTAGTCTGTTTGGATGTTCACCTTTCTGGACCTGGGGGCCTTGGACTTCCCATAAGGTAGGGAACCCTGACTGCTCTTTGGACTGGAGAGGGAGGGGAGGGAAGTGGGAGGAAGTGAAAATTTTTAATAAAAAAAATAAAAATTATTAAAGTTAAAAAATTGAGAAGGGTGCTGTTTCCCTAAAAATAAAATCATGGCACACACAAAAAAATCTGGTGATATCTGAGAATTGTATTAACCTATGGGTATAGATATGAGTTTACAAGGCCATCTTTCTTGAACAGAATAATAGTTATAATATAACTTTTGAGGTATATAAGCTCCTTAACCATGAGTTCCTGGCTAGATTCCTGCTGTGGAGGAGGACTCAAGTCTAATCCTAGGACTGTTCATTACCCCCCATAAAATTTGTTCTAATGTTGCATATATGAAAACGTCTTGGTACTCTGTCCCTATGGGTGACATTATCCACTACAAGCTCATGTAGTACCTTGAGGTACTATGAAAACTAGCCAGCAAGTATGAAGTTTCCTTGTCAGTAGCAACTTAATTTCTCCCTGTCCTATGGCCAAAATGTGCAATGTCTTCAGCCTTGGGGTCTTACCATCAATTATTGCCGTCAATCAAGAGTAATAATAATAGCCTATACTGGGACACTATGACTAACAACTCAAAAGGAAGTACCTATTTCTTGTAACTAGGGTTTCTATTTCATGACTATGACTTTTAGGAAGTATAATATGCTTTGAGTAAGGCATTGCCAATTAAACATTTTTAGGTGACTGTATAGTTATACTTAAGAGACATATGTAATATGTAATTTTAATAAAAACAAATAGGAAGTTTATAAAAAGTTGATATTTACATCATTTCTCAACAGTTCTAAAATTAGTTATCCCTACCGCTACTCCATTTTTACTCTTACCCTTGTTATAAACAAATGTAAGCTCTTTTCTACAGTAACTAGGACTACACAGGATTATAAAACAATACAACTGAGCAATAATATAAATCTATATTGAAAACATTATATTCTAAAGGTCAATTTCCAATATGCAAACTGATTTTATTTTTAGTTTAAGGTATTCATTTTCACAGTGTACTGTAGCTTCCAATAAACTATTCTTTACCAACATGGTTTTAATCAGAATATTTGTTGATGACTCTGTGAGTAGGTGTGGCAAAGAGAAATAAGTAAAACAATGAATCTGAAAACATGTGAAATGCTAAAATATATTCAATTCAAATTTTCAAATTTTGTGAAGAATTTTTAATTGATTTTGTTTTTTCTTAATCATTAATTATACTGAGTCTTCTATTATTTGAATATAGCAATCTGTTTATCTGTATTGTGATCAAATATTGCTCAAAACATTTTTCCATATGTTTACTAACTTCGAACTATTTCTTTATCAGTATATCAACAGTATATCAACACTAGGAATATAGCAGAGCAGTGGGAGCACATATCTTTAAACCCAGCCCTTAAGATGCAGGCAGATATGTGTTAGTTCAAGGCCAACCTGGTCTATAAGGTGAGTTCAGGATAGCCAGGGTTACACAAAGAAACCTTGTCCAGAAAGAAAAATCTGGGAATATTAAATACAAAATTCTTTATTTACAGTAGCAACAAACTATTTTAAGGATTTCTCTAAAAAATCAATTTTCTTGCTTAGCTTATCTGGGATCGTGAACTATAACAATATCCTTTGCCTAGCAAGAAACCTGGCACTGGAGAATTTTCCAGGAATACACAAGGATAAACCCAGCTAAGACCCTAAGCATTAGAGAAGAGTGTGCCTGAACAGGCCTTGCCCTGTAGTCAGATTGAAGAATATCTTAAATATAATCATAGAACCTTCATCCAGAATCTGATGGAAATAGAGACAGAGACCTGCATTGGAGCACTGGACTGAGCTCCCAAAGACCAGTTGAAGACTGGGAGAAGTGAGAATATGAGTAAAAAGGTCAAGACAATGAAAAGGACACCCACTGAAACTGAGCTAAAGGGAGATCAGCAACTCCACCATGACAGGGAAGGAAACAGCTTAGGTCCAAACTAGTCCATCTGAATGTATTTTACAGTTGCATGGCAGGGCAGACTGTGGGGCCACTGGCAGTGGCACCAGGATTTATCCCCACTGCTTATACTGGAAATATACTGGCTTATACTGGCTTTCTGGGAAACTAGTCTCTTTGGAGAGATAACTTCCTCAGTCTAGATATAGTAGAGAGGGCATTGAACCTTTTTCAAAGCTATGTGCCTTACCTTCTCTGAGGAGAAGATATGGATTGGAGTTGGGGTAGATAGAGGAAATGGGAAGAGAGGAAGGAGTAGGAACTGGTACTGGTATGTAAACTGATAAAAAAAGATTCTTTGTTTTCTTATTTTAAAAAAAGAATCCCCTTTTTTGATGTTCAATAAATACGGTGCAAATACTGTTTGGAACAGACATAGATACACATACAGACAAACAAACATACATATATACATACACAAACACATACACACTCTGTCACAGAAAAAACAGCACAGGCTTAGACAAATACAGGTACAGATAACAGAGAGATTAGAAGCACACAACAAGGAGACTGCAGACTGGACAATAACTCACCAACATTCCCCAACTCCCCCCCCCACACACACACTTCCTGCTCTTCCTGCAGGGGTTATTCTCCCTGGATACTGCCTCTCTCTTCCTGTCCCTTTCCAGCTTGCACCTAGAACCCCCCATCCACCTCATCCTCCCGTCTTTGGGGCCGCAAAATCCCACAGCTCAGCCTGTTTGGGAGCCGGGGACCTGGAATTGAGTGCACCCAGGCCGGTGGGAGGTCCCCTGTTTCAATAGCCTGCCTGCATCAAGGTAGGCCCTTTGTCAGTGAGCCACTTGGCCAGCAAGGAGACCTGACTGTCTACCAGAAGATCCATCATTCATTGGGGTGAGTGAATTGAATTCATTGGGGTGAATTGAACTTCTAAAAGAAGACCCAAAGGGGATTATTCAGAGGAAGAAATGGGCAGGCGCCAATGCAAGAATTCCTCCAACAATTTGAAAAACAACATGAAAGCACCAGAACCCAGCGAACTTATAACAGGAGGACTTGAACACACTAATCAAGAAGTAGAAAAAATTGACTTTATGAAAGTAATAGAGTCCCTTAAACAGGAGGTGAAAAACTCCCTTAAGGAAATGGACGAGAAGAATAATAAAAAGTTTGAAGAATTGAGTAAATCCGTAAATGATATCCTATAAACCAAGAAAAAACAATCAAACAGATAATAGAAACAGTGCAAGACTTGAAAACTGAAATGGAGGCAAGGAAGAAAACACAACCCGAGGGCCAGCTGGATATGGAAAAATCTATGTAAACGAACAGAGACTACAGAAACAAGCATAACCAACAGAATACAAGAGATAGAAGAAAGAATCTCAGATTCTGAAGATACCATGGAGAAAATAAACGCACTGATCAAAGAAAACAGCAAATCCAACAAATTCTCATCACAAAACATTCAGGAAATCTGGGACACAATAAAAAGACCAAACCTAAGAATAATAGGCGTAGAAGAAGGAGAAGAATTACAGCTCAATGGTCAAGAAAATATATTTAATAAAATTATAGAAGAAAACTTCCCAAACCTAAAGAAAGATATTCCTATTAAGGATCAAGAAGCTTACAGAACAACAAATAGACTGGATCAAAAAAAAAAAAAAATCCCCTCGCCATATTATAATCAAAACACAAAACATACAGAATAAAGAAAGAATATTAAGAGCTGCAAAGGAAAAAGGTCAAGTAACATATAAAGGTAAACCTATCAGACTAACACCTGACTTCTCTATGGAAACCATGAAAGCCAGAAGGTCCTGGATAGATATTTTGCAGAAACTAAGAGACCATGGATGTAAGCCCAGACTACTATACCCAGCCAAGCTTTCATTCACTATAAATGGAGAAAACAAAATATTCCAGGATAAAAACAAATTTAAACAATACATAGCCACAAATCCAGCTTTACAGAAAGTAATAGAAGGAAATTCACAAACAAAGGAGTCCAGCATTGCCCAAAATAACTCAGACATCTAGTGACCCTTCACCAGCACATCTCAAAGAAAGGAAACACACAATCTCTACTACCAAATAAAAAATGTCAACCGGAGTTAACATCCACTGGTCATTAATATCACTTAATATCAATGGACTCAATTCACCTATAAAAAGGCACAGGCTAAGAGATTGGATACGAAAACAGGATCCAACATTCTGCTGTTTACAAGAAACACACCTCAACCACAAAGACAGACACCTACTCAGAGTAAAGGGTTGGGAAAAGGTTTATCAAGCAAATGGACCTAAGAAACAAGTGGGTGTGGCCATACTAATTTCTAACAAAGTTGACTTCAAACTAAAATCAATCAGAAGAGATGGAAAGGGATACTTTATACTCATTACAGGAAAAATCTATCAGAATGAAGTCTCAATCCTGAATATCTATGCCCCTAATACAAAAGCACCCACTTATATAAAAGAAACATTACTAGAACTCAAGGCAGCCATCAAACCAAACACACTGATAGTGGGAGACTTCAACACTCCTCTTTCACCAATGGACAGGTCAATCCGACAGAAACCTAACAGAGAATTAAGAGCCTTAATAGAGGTAATGAACCAAATGGACTTAACCGACATCTATAGAACATTCCACCCAAACAGGAAAGAATATACCTTCTTCTCTGTGGCTCATGTAACCTTTTCGAAAATTGACCACATACTCAGTAACAAAGCAAACTTCCACAGTTACAAAAACATATTAGTAACCACCTGCATCTTATCAGATCACCATGGATCAAAATTAGAATTCAACAACAATGCTACCCCCAGAAAGCCTACAAACTCATGGAAACTGAACAGTCAACTACTGAAACACACCTGGGTCAAGGAAGAAATAAAGAAAGAAATTAAAGTCTTTCTTGAATTTAATGAAAACAAAGACACATCATACTCAAACTTATGGGACACTATGAAAGCAGTGCTAAGAGGAAAATTCATAGCACTAAGTGCCCACTTAAAAAAATGGAGAAAGCACACATTGGAGACTTAACAGCACACCTGAAAGCTTTAGAAAAGAAAGAAGCAGACTCACCTAGAAGGAGTAGAAGACTGGAAATTATCAAACTGAGGGCAGAAATCAACAAAATAGAAACACAGAAAAAAATCCAAAGAATCAATGAAACAAAAAGCTGGTTCTTGGAGAAAATCAACAAGATTGACAAACCCCTAGCAAAACTAATCAAGTGGCAGAGAGAGAACACACAAATTAATAAGATCAGAAATGAAAAAGGGGACATAACCACAGACACAGAGGAAATTCAGAGAATCATTCGATCTTACTACAAAAGCCTGTATGCCACAAAATTGGAAAATGTAAAAGAAATGGACACTTTTTTAGATAAGTACCATATACCAAAGTTAAACCAGGACCTGGTAAATGCTCTAAATAGTCCTGTTAGTTGCAAAGAATTAGAAACTGTTATCAGAAACCTCCCTACCAAAAAAAGCCCAGGACCTGATGGGTTCAATGCAGAATTCTACCAGAACTTCCAAGAAGACCTAACACCTATACTCCTTAAGGTATTTCATAATATAGAAACAGAACAGTCATTGCCAAATTCCTTTTATGAAGCTACAATTACCCTGATACTTAAACCACACAAAGACTCAACCAAGAAAGAGAATTACAGGCCAATCTCACTCATGAATATCGATGCAAAAATACTCAATAAAATACTGGCAAACAGAATCCAAGAACACATTAGAAAAATTATCCACTATGATCAAGTAGGCTTCATCCCAGAGATACAGGGCTGGTTCAACATATGAAAATCTATCAATGTAATCCATCATATAAATAAACTGAAGGATAAAAACCATATGATCATCTCATTAGATGCAGAAAAAGCATTTGACAAAATTCAACACCCCTTTATGATAAAGGTCTTGGAGAGATTAGGGATACAAGGGTCATTCCTAAATATAATAAAAGCTATTTACAGCAAGCCGACAGCTAACATCAAATTAAATGGAGAGAAACTCAAGGCCATCCCACTAAATTCAGGAATGCGACAAGGCTGTCCACTCTCTCCTTATCTCTTCAATGTAGTGCTTGAAGTTCTAGCAATAGCAATAAGACAAAACAAAGGGATCAAGGGGATTCGAATTGGAAAGGAAGAAGTTAAACTTTCGTTATTTGCAGATGATATGATAGTGTACATAAGCAACCCGAAAAATTCCATCAAAGAACTCCTACAGCTGATAAACTCCTTTAGTATCGTAGCAGGATCCAAGATCAACTCCAAAAAAATCAGTTGCCCTCCTATATACAAAGGATAAGGAAGCAGAGAAAGAAATCAGAGAAGCATCACCTTTCACGATAGCCACAAATAGCATAAAATATCTTGGGGTAACTCTAACCAAGGAAGTGAAAGACCTATTTGACACGAACTTTAAGTCTTTGAAGAAAGAAATTGAAGAGGATACCAGAAAATGGAAGGATCACCCTTGCTCTTGGATAGGGAGGATCAACATAGTAAAATTGGCAATTCTACCAAAGGCAATCTATTTAATGCAATCCCCTTCAAGATCCCATCAAAATTCTTCACAGATCTTGAGAGGACAATAATCAACTTTATATGGAAGAACAAGAAACCCAGGATAGTCAAAACAATCTTATACAGTAAAGGAACTTCTGGAGGCATTGCCATCCCTGACTCAAATGCTATTAAAGAGCTACAGTATTGAAAACAGCTTGGTATTGGCATAAAAATAGAGAAGTGGACCAATGGAAACGAATAGAAGACCCAGATCTTAACCCACAAACCTCTGAACACCTGATTTTTGATAAAGGAGTTAAAAGCACACAATGGAAGAAAGAAAGTATCTTCAACAAATGGTGTTGGAATAACTGGATGTCAACCTGTAGAAGAATGAAAGTAGATCCGTGTTTATCACCATGCACAAAACTCAAGTCCAAATGGATTAAAGACCTTAATATCAATCTGAACACACTGAACCTGTTAGAGGAGAAAGTGGGAAGTACTCTATAACATTTGGGCACAGGGGACCGCTTCCTACGTATAGCCCCAGCAGCACAGACATTAAGGGCAACATTGAATAAATGGGACCTCCTGAAGCTGAGCAGCTTCTGTAAAGCAAAGGACACTGTCACTAAGACAAAAAGGCAGCCTACTGACTGGGAAAAGATCTTCACCAACCCCGCAACAGACAAAGGTCTGATCTCCAAAATATATTAGGAACTCAAGAGACTGGACTTTAAAATGCTAATTAACCCAATTAAAAAATGGGGCACTGAACTGAACAGAGAATTCTCAACAGAAGAAGTTCAAATGGCCAAAAGACACTTAAGGGCATGCTCAACCTCCTTAGCAATCAGGGAAATGCAAATCAAAACAACGTTGAGATACCATCTTACACCTGTCAGAATGGCTAAAATCAAAAACACCAATGATAGCCTTTGCTGGAGAGGATGTGGAGTAAGGGGTACACTCATCCATTGTTGGTGGGAATGCAAACTTGTGCAACCACTTTGGAAAGCAGTGTGGAGGTTTCTCAGGAAATTTGGGATCAACCTACCCCAGGACCCAGCAATTCCACTCTTGGGAATTTACCCAAGAGATGCCCAATCATATTACAAAAGCATTTGTTCAACTATGGTTATAGCAGCATTATTTGTAATAGCCAGAACCTGGAAACAACCTAGATGCCCTTCAGTGGAAGAATGGATGAAGAAAGTGTGGAATATATACATATTAGAGTACTACTCGGAGGTAAAAAACAATGACATCTTGAATTTTGCATGCAAATGGATGGAAATAGAAAACACCATCCTGAGTGAGGTAACCCAGGCCCAAAATGATGAACATGGGATATACTCACTCATAATTAGTTTCTAGCCATAAATAAAGGACATCGAGCCTATAATTAGTAAAAAATCCTAGAGAAGCTATATAAGAAGGTGAACGCAAAGAAAAACATATAGTTATCCTCCTGGATACTGGAAGTAGACAAGATTGCCAGACAAAAAATGGGAACATGGGGGTGGGGTGGGATGGGGGGATGGGGGATGGGGAGAGAAAATTGTGAAGTGAAGGATGGGAAGAGCTTGGGGGAATAGGATGGTTGGGATATAGGAAGGGTTGATATGGGAACAAGGAATTATATATCTTAGTTAAGGGAGCCATTCTAGGGCAGAGACTTGACTCTAGAGGGTTTCCCAGGTGTCCAGGAAGACGACCCCAGCTAGGTCCTTGGGCATCTGAGGAGAGGGTGCCAGAAATATCCAGATCCTATTGCCATCCTCATGAACATCTTGCATATCACCATAGAACCTTCACCTGGCATTGGATGGAGAAAATGACAGAGCCCCACATAGGAGCACCGGACTGAGCTCCCAAGGTCCTGATGAGGAGCAAAAGGAGGGAGATCATGAGCAAGGAAGTCAGGACTGTGAGGAGTGCGTTTACCCATTGTGACGGTGGGACAGATCTAACGGGAGACCACCAAGTCCAGTTGGAATGGGACTGATGGAACAGGGGACCAAACCGGACTCTCTGAATGTGGCTGACGGTGGAGGAGGACTGAGAAACCAAGGACAACGGCAATGAGCATGAACTCTGCAGCATGGACGGGCTCACTGTGAGCCTTGTCAGTTTGGTTGCTCACCTTCCTGGACTTAGGGGGAGCTGGGAGGACCTTGGACTTAACATAGTGAAGGGAACCCTGATGACTCTTTGGCTTGGAGAGGGGTGGAGTGGGGGTATGGGTGGAAGGGAGGGGAGAGAAGAAGGAGGAGGAGGGGAGGAGATAGAAATTTTTAATAAAAAAATGAGAAAAAAAGCTCCAGAAGGATATAATATTACCTAAGTAAATGAGAAGTAAGCAATTTACAAAACTCTAGAAATCACAGAGACATCTCGCTCCCTGGACAGTCACCAAAAGTTCCTCTGTACTGTTCGGCATTCATCTTCAGCCTACAGGCCCATAGTTTCCAGCAGACATTTCCATGAAGCAGGGAATTTCAAAGGCAGTTCAGTCAGTATCTGCTGTTTCCTGCAGGATATCTCGCAGACTCTTTCATGAATCAGGAACCCCGAAAGATCATCTCACCTTTAGGCAAGTTCAGCAGTCCTCTATCTAAGGGTTCTCTGTGTCTAGTTTATGCAATAGTCCAGGCAAGAACAGTTTCTTGCCCGAGCCTCTTCAATGCCCATCTTTCTGTTGAAGTAGATTGGTGCTTCCAGGATCAGATGTGTCTCATTGTCATGAAAAGGCCTAAGTTATTAAAACATTTAAAATGCCATATTCTGTAGTCTTTGAAAGATATGAAGAATGCCTATCTGAAATATATCTATGTACATCTAAAAAATCTAACATGACTACAAGTTTGACTATTATTGATGACTATCCATTAACAACCGATATACATTACATTTTAAATGAACTACACAATCACAATACCTTAATCAAGATCAGAAATACATATACATATAACAAAATTGACCTTAAATCTCTATCAATAAAGCAAATTATTCGCATCTATATCATATCCCCCTTTAAATGTAAAAGAACATTTAGAAACAATATTTGGGAATATGGGCGCACTTTTTTCTTTCTGAACCTCTTCCTGCTGTATAGGGGCACTGTCAATTAGGTTTTTCATGGTATAATCTGTGTGCCAGGTTCATCTCAGTTGGTAGTTGAGCAACGTAATTTTTGAGGGTGTTCACAGCAACCTTTCAGGAGGGCGTGGTCTATCATACCATATTGAAATAGAAGCAATCCACAGGGTCTCATTCTCTGTGAAAACAAAAGAAGAATCTCTTTTCCAAAGTATCATATCCTTAGATCCAAATTCTGAAGTCAAGGTATTTTCAAAATATCTATGTTTGATTAGTTCAGCAGAATTTATAAACAAATATCTTTTAGCAGCTGTTGCTCTTTCCTCAGAATTCAAACAATTCAAAGAGTGCATAATAACATACAGTATCAAGATTCTCTGTGTATTTTCCATCGTTGTGCATCTTTGTTTTAACTTCTATTTCTTGTATTTTTACTTTTACTTTTTTAGACAGGTTCTCTGTATATCTTTGTCCTAGAATAACTCTGTAGACCAGGCTGTCCTTGAACTCAGAGATCCTCCTGTCTCTGCCTCCCAGGTATTGGGATTAAACGTGTGTGCTACTACACTTTCAAGTCACAGAGGTCAATCTACTTCTACTTCCCAAGTGTTGGGATTAAAGGTGTGTACTACCATACCCAACTACTTCCTTTTTTCTTTTTAACTTTTAAGAACTTTAACCTTTAGCCTGCATATATTTTTAACACATAGTAAACCATTTAGAGATTTTCTTCATTTTGAATCTATCTTTACTGTATATCTCTCTCTTTTTCTAATCACATGAGTCTTAAATTTACCAAACAACATTGGTAGGACTAAAGCTGTGGCTTTGGCAGCTGGATACAGACCATTCCTTAGCTTTCTGTGATTCCAGCCTTGTGGCTGAGATACCTGCCAGAGCCATGTTCATTGCCACAACTCTACAGTGTTTCAAGGTCCCTGCCAGCAAGCAAGGTGCAGCATTCTGCTCACAGACCACACTCATTCAAACAGCCTGTCTGAAAGAGTCAGAGTTTGCCCTGGCTGGATGGCCCAGAAAGCCAGCATTTTAAAACAGTGCAGTTTTTTTTTTCTGCTACAGCTGAAAGCCAAAAAGCATGCATTCAGCTTTTCATCAAGACTGTTAGTGTTTCGTTGCAGGACCTCTTAAAAGAGCTACAAGGTTTTACAGCTAAATCTGAGTCAGGAAGCCTCTCTTAAATGAGAGGGCTTGCTTGCCTCTAGCAAGCAGAGCAGACCCAAGAAATTGCTGCTACCAAGAAAACATGCTTGACTCTATTCTTTCCCAAGCCTTCTCAGGCTTTCTGTGGATTCAGTTATCCATGTGGGCGCCATTCTGTAGTGAGGAGAGGGGGCTGTGTTCCTGCCACCTAGCTTCCGGCTGCCTGGCTAGCTTATGCCCCGTAATAACAACACACAAACTGTATTCATTTAAACACTGCTTGGCCCATTAACTCTAGCCTCTTAATGGCTAACTCTCACATTTTGATTAACCCATATTTAGTAATCTGTATAGCACCATGAGCGGTGGCTTACAGGGAAGATTCTAGCCTGCATCCATCTTGGAGAGGAGAGTCATGATGACTGCTTGAGGCATCTGCCTCACTTCCTTCTTCCTGTTCTGTCTCCTTCACCCACCTATGTTCTAACCTATCAGGCCAAGTAGTTTCTTTATTAATTAACCAATGAAATCATCAGATAGATAGAAGACACACCTACACCAAATTAACTTTCAATAATTTCAAAATATTTTTTTGCTTTTAACTTTCTTAATTCCAAAGTACAATATCCTTTACAAAAGTATTATATAAAATTTTGGAGAAAAACTATATTTGATAATAATTGAGCATACTGTTGCCATAATATAAAGCCTTACAGATTTTCTTCAGTAAAATAAAAATATAAAAAACATATCATGCATCTATAATAATGCCGGGTATATTCTCAAGGGAATAGGACATAAATTAATTAGGAACAATTGCATCCCCAAATTATTGTGGCACTAGTCACAATAAATTATGCATAAATTTAAGCTAAATGTCCATTAATGAGAAGATGGATAAAAACAGTCATCAATCTATAATTCGATATTATATATCTACAAAGAAAGGGCAGAATGAAATTATGAGGCATTGAACAGTAATTCAATATCACAAAAAATTATCACATATTATATGTTGCAAATATAAAACTACACAGAATAGAAGCACATGAATCCTGAATCCTATGGATATATTCCAAAACGATAGAGATTTTTGCATTGTGGGATTGGGATATGAATTTGGGATTTAAATTAAGTCCAAAAGTCTTTATTTATAAGGCATTTTCTTTCCAGTTACCAGTTAGGTAGTAATGAAGACTGAACTAGAAGTGTTTTATTGATGTTAACATGTGACTATTTCTAGTACCTAGAATTAGTTTTTCAATCTATTGATGAATAATTGCTTCCACCATAGTATTTTGAAAAACGGGTCATTGAAATTGGGTGTGGTAGAAAGGCACCTGTAATCTTAGCTCTCAAGAGTCAGAGGCAGGATGACCATGAGTTCCAAATCAGCCTGGCATAGAAACCTTGTCCAAAAATGAGAATATTTCTGGACGGGGCTATAAATCAGTGATAGAGTATTGGTCAATCATGCATAAAACCTTGGAATATATCTGAATTATCTAGTTGTGAGTATATTATAAGTAAACATGCAAACATGAGTATGCACATATGAGTTATGTGCATATTTGTTTAATGTTCAAACCTAAATTTACACACTTTACATTTCATAAGAATCTTTAATAAGTTGTGAGAAATGAGAAAATGAAAACATTTTACTCATAAATTTAAATATAGCTGGCCTTCTCTTAAATAATGAAACTTGGCTTATCTATATAAGCTCTGAAAGAAACTTCTAAAACCGACAAAACTGTAGTTTCATGGATAATGAAAAGTACAGTTATATGGGGGTAAAGGGAACAGAGACAAGTTATATTTTTATACATGACATAATTATGAATGCTGCATGTCTTGAGTTTGTTTTCAAAATCTGATTATCATGTGTATATGCAGTCCCACAAGCACATCAGAATTATTTTTCCTCAGTATTAAAAGTAGCAGCATCAGTCAACTACCTACTTTGTTTTCAAAGTTATGAAGCCAATAAACCTTCTCCCATGGCATAACACAGTTAAATAGTTTTCCAGAGGCAAATAAAGTTTCAGAGTGCATCAATCCACAAATATGGCAAAGTGCATCTGGCAGTGAAATAACTTGTAGTTCAGACAAATAATGCCCAAGTTTCAAAATCATTAACTGATGAAGACATTGAAAGAAAAGAGAACACATGCCTCAGGAAGTCCATAGATTATCTCAGCAATTGCACATGCTTTGATGTGGTTAATGCAATGTTGACATTTATTACCATCAAACACAAATTCATTACTTGATAAATTCATCATGCCTCATTGGTGTGGTCAGATAAAACAGAAGGATATCAAATACACATATTTGTTTCTGCTTTGTGAAATAAGAAGATGAAATTACTTCTCATCAATTTGTTGTTAATAAAGGGAGTGACTGTGAAACCATATTTTAAATTATTATTAATAACTGTGAATAACATTAAAGCCAACCTTTAGACTTTTTTACTTTTACTTTATATCTCATTCTTTTATTATTTTCTTCCTTAGGGATTGTTTACACATAAGCAATAAGGCTTCTGGTTTGTTTTTGTTTTTTTTTTTTGGGTTTTCGAGACAGGGTTTCCCTGTAGTTTCTAGAGCCTGTCCTGGAACTAGCTCTTGTAGACCAGGCTGGCCTTGTTCTGGCTTGTTTTTTATGCAAATCAAGTATGTGTGAACATATGTCTATATTTTCTTCTTACGCTCTTCCATTGGCTCTTTTTTTCTCTCCTGTAATTCTCTAATTCTTTTGTTTTTCTTTTATTATTTTATTTCATTTTATACTTTAGATGCATGTTTGTTTTCTAATGAAACAAAAAGAAGGAAGAATCAGATGGTAAAAATGATGGAGGATATCTCAGAGATGTGAAAATAGAGAAATCTGCAATCAGAATATCTTGTATGAAAATCAATATTTGATAAAAGAAATATAAAATAAATGTGAGTATATCTATTGGTAATGACTAATTATGCAAATAACTCAGACATAACAGTATTTATAGACCTAAGTTTACTTCTCTATCCTTCAGCATTTTCTGTTTCAATATTCCATCCAGTATAGTATGAACTTAGTCCATATTACTGCATCTCTGAAAATATAATTATGAACAATGTTTTATAATAAGTAATGGGACTCCAGAAAGAGACAAAAGCGAGCTCCCTTAAAGGTAAAAAATAAAGTTCACAAGACACAAATAAGCATGTGTGTGTTTGCGTGTTAATTTTTGTGTGTTTATGTATATTTACATGTGTACATGCCTATATTCAGTTTGTTTAGAAACATATCAAATTCTGAAAATATCCACTTCAACAACAATATTAGATTTGCATTGTTATAAACCCAATAATGTGTCCCTTTAACATATACAACTTTTTTCTCTGTTATTAAGCTTTTCAAAACTATAAGTATTCATTGCATTAGTGCATTATAACATAACTATTTATGTTATGGGCATAATTAATTTAAATATCCTCATTAGTATAAATCACAATAGGATTAAATATATCCTTGTAAAATCACAATATATTCATAGATGTTATAGCAGCTGCCAAAAATGTCCAAAATCTTAGGTCACTGTGTTATATGTTATGCTTAGTTTTAACATATTTATTCAACTACAATTTATTTAATTGTGAAGAATAAATTTTATCTCAGAATCCGTTCTAATAACTTAAATAATAGAAAATAACCAATTATTGTCTATTTTAACTTTCTTTTTCTCCAAGAAGAAAACAACTCTCATGCACTTTGTAAACAGTTCTCCTTTTGAAATACAAGAAAATCCAATTTGTGCAAGGAAATATTACCTTCCATTTTCACATAATTTAAATAAAGCTTTTGCTACTTAAAAGACACAAATCATTTCTATATATATGTATAACTTCAGGTTTTAGAGTTCATGTAGGTAATAACCTTAGATTCACTTTTTTATTATTTGCGATATATTTTTCTTTGATTTAAAATAATTTTTCAATTCTCCTGCAACATGTTGTAACTCTGAAACACAGCTTGCTACGATAAAGAAGGGACCAAGATATAAGTGATCAGCCACTCTCTAGGATCTCCATTATGGGGCAAAACTCTGCCCTCTCCCAACTTCCTTGGCTCCTCTAGCCAGTCAGAAGGACAGATTCCTACAGATTGGCTTTCCCAATACCCATGCCCATCCACTGGATCCCTCCCAACAAGCTACAAGCCCCATTTCACCCCCAAACTTGCCTATCCTCCAGTAACCTAAGTGGAACTCTAAAACATGGCTTGCTAAAATACTGAGATGATCAAGTGGTGAGTGACCAGCCATAAAGCATGATACCCCACATTCTAGTTGATACATTGTAGGGCAAAACCTACAGAATAGTATCAGAACTTCCAAGAAGAGCTGATACTTATACTCCTCAAAGTTTTCCACATAATAGAAAAAGAAGGGACATTGCCAAACTCTTCTTATGAAACTAGAGTTACCCTGACACCAAAACCACATGAAGACTCAACCAAGAAAGAGAATTACAGAATCACAGATCAATCTCACTCATGAACATAGATGCAAAAATACTCAAAAAAATACTGGCAAACTGAATCCAAGAACACATTAAAAAACACAAAACCACCATGATCAAGTCGGCTTCATCCCAGAAATGCAGGGATGGTTCAACATATGAAAATCTGTCAATGTAATCCACCATATATATAAACTGAAAGAAAAAAAAAACATATGATCATTTCTTTAGATGCTAAAAAAGCATTTGACAAAATCCAACACACCTTAATGATAAAGGGCTTGGAAAGATCAGGGATACAAGGAACATATCTAAACATAATAAAAGCAATATATAGCAGTCTGACAGCCAACATCAAATAAATTGAAGGAAATTCAAAATGATTCTACTAAAATCAGGAACAATACAAGGCTGTACCCTTTCTCCATATCTTTTCAACATAGTTCTTGAAGTTCTGCCTATAGCAATAAAACAACAAAGGGAGTTCAAGGGGATTCCATTTGAAAAGGAAAAAGTCAAACTTTCCTTATTTGTAGATGATGATAATATATATCAATGGCCCCAAAAACTCTACCAAGGAACTCCTACAACTCCTCAGTGATGTGGCAGGATACAATATTAACTCAAAAACATCAGTAGCCCTCCTATACACAAAGGATAAAGAAGCTAAAAAGAAATCAGAAAAACATCATCATTCACAACAGCTACAAATAGCATAAAATATATTGTGATAACACTAACCAACGAAGTGAAAGACCTATTTGACTAGAACTTTAAGTCTTAAAAGAAAGAAATTGAAGAAAATACCAGCAAATAGAATGATCTCTCATGGTCCTGGATATGTAGGATCAACATAATAAAAATGACAATCCTACCAAAGCAATCTATAGACTCAATACTATCCACATCAAAATATCAACACAATACTTCACAGATTTTCAAAGAACAATAAAAACTTCATATGGAAAAACAAAAAGCACAGGATAGCCAAAACAAATCTGTACAATAAAGGAACTTCTGATGGCAACACCATCACTGACATTGAGCTCTATTACAGAAATACAATAATGGAAACATCTCGGTATTGGCATAAAAACAGAGAAGTTGACCAACTGAAATGAATAGAATACCAGGATATTAATCCATATACCTATGAACAAAACAATCACTGAGGAGATGGAGATATATAGATTATAGATGATAGATTAATAGATAGATGATAGATAGATAGAGGAATATAGAGAATAAAATAAAACAAGATAACATACAACATAAAGAAACAAATCAGAAAATGACTAAACAAAGAAACAAAAAAATCCAAGAAAAAATATAAAAAGAAAAAATATGAAATTATAGATAAAGAGACACATATATTCATACACACAGGAATCCCCTAAAAACACACCAAAAGTTACATTATATAAATAAGGAACTGTAAGGGAAAACAAGACCCCAACAAAGCATTAGGAGATAAGGAACATACAAAGATGCCATTGATTTTGTTTTGTATTTGCAATCTACTTGTGGGCATGTTGCAAAGTCTTCAGAGTGGTTTGTATCCCAGTGAGAATCTGTTGCAACTAATTATCATATAATTAGAGATAGCATCAGCATTAATGTTTGGTGGTGTGTGTCTGCTCATCATTTCAGTACAGGGACCCTAAATCGGCAGACCTAGGTAGAATCTGCTCATCGTGCCATAGTTTTTTAAGTTATAATTTTGCCAATGACTTGTGTTTAGAGGAACTGTTTCCTTGTTGTGCTCTATTCCCCATGACTCTTCGAATACTTAGGTCTACTCTTTTACAGGAGGGATTTATTAGATACATACTACTTGGGATTAGGTGTTCCAAGGACTCTAACTTTCTACCCATTGTCCAGATGTGGGTCTCTATATTTGTTTCCATGTACTACAGGAAGAAGAAAATGACTGAAAAAGACACTAATCAAAGAGTACAACAGAATGCCATTAGGAGACATTTTATTGCTAAATTCATTTAGAATAGCAGTGGGAATTGATTTTTTTTTAGGTCCTTGACTTATCTGGTCTCATGTTCTTGGCCACAGGAGCAGTGTCAAGAATGGATCCCTTCTCATGAAGAGGACCTAATCCAATTAGATACTCACTGGTGTATTCACAGACTTTGTGCCACTATTGTAGTAGAGCATTTAGCAGCTAGGTCATCATTGCAGATTGAAGAGTTTTTAGTTGGCTTAATGTTTACATTTGTCTTTTTGTAATGTGCTGAATAACTTCAAGTACCATGATCATAAGTTAGAGTAAACCCTCTACGTAGGAACCACTATAATTCCTCTATATTCAATGAGTTGTATAGATGTTTGCTTTAGCAATAGTTTGTGGAGAGCTAAAAATAGCCATGCAAATAGACTGAGGAGTTTGAGGGTTCCTATGGAGATCCTTGACCAACCACTCTATTAGATGTAATTTATTCACAGAACTGGAAACTTCATTTGGTGACAAGAGATGTCCATTATGGCTTTTTTCCCCTCCATTATTTGGCAATTTCATTTAGACATCCTTCATACCTGTATATATCTTAGGAATGTCGCACTATCTTAGTCTTTCAATAAGACCCATCAATGGCCCTTAATTTCAGCTTCCCTTCCTTCAACCTTTTTATTCTTCACCTGACCCCATTTGATCATCCTTTTCCTGTCCCCTGCCTCCTCCATAACTGTGTTCTGTTTTTCTTACTTAAGGAATTCCATCTCTCCCCACTATTTACTTATTCAATACCTAACTTCTGGGGTTCTACAGACTATAACTTGCTTACCAAAGACTTGAAAGCTGACATCTTCATAGAAATAAATACATGCCATAGTCTGTTTTCTTGGTGTGTGTCACCTGTATCAGATTCTTTTGGGTTTTCTAATCCAGTGGCTTTCTATTTATTTCTTTTTACTTGTAATTCATAACTGCGATAGCTAATATCATTTTATAGTGAGATATGATCTGTCTATCTCAGATGTTTCATTTTATTTTTACTTTGAATTTTATTTCAAATATCAAAATGATGACATTATGATGATTAGGAGATAGACTAACAATATTACCATGGAAAATATTTGATTGATATTCCTGTAATTTTGATGTGTCTTAATAGTTTGTCACATCATCAGTGTTATTATTTGAGATGTGCTCACTGAATTCTCTTACAACAATACTTTTTGATTTCATACTCTTCCTAGGTTTTTTCTAAGCATCATTGTACTCATTAATTTCCTCAGTTTTTTGTTCTATGTGTTTCCTGTCTATTTGATATGCTATCTTTTCAATATGAAAATCAAATGAATATATTAAAATTATTATTGTCATGAAGACTTTAAACTAATGACATGCTTAATTGCTTTCATGGCAAAAAAAATGGGTTTTACAATATCTTTTCGGTAGTTAAAATTCATGTACCTCTTTATAAAAATCGTGATCTCAGAGTCAACACAACACAGAATAACTGTGTTTTTATGATTATGAACTTATATGTAAATTGTAAAATGTATTGACAATTAAAACACGATTATCAGTTGAAGATATTTGTATGCAGGTCAAGAATTAAATTGTAATCTACAAACTTTTCAACGTACATAGTATAGTTATAATACACGGCCAGTTATGTTGTAAATGTTACTGTTTCCAAATCCTTCATCACTTTTCTTGAACAGGAGCAAATTGTAATCTTCAACTGTACTGGTAATGGTCTTACTATCTGTAGTCTTCTGTGTTCCACTTTGTATGATCCAACTATACATCCACATATTTCCTCAGTCAGTATTATACATAGTTTGGCATTTCTCCAGCACTAGGGGGAAAAAGGTTTAGTAGCTAACAATTATGGTGATTTATGCCTCGCCAAATGTTTCTTTTTTCTTGTATGAATATGTTAGAAGATACTTTTTTCTTTTCATTGTATAATTAAGTTAGGATATTTCTTTAAAGAAATAATCACTATTATTTAAAATTACAAAATTTTCTTTTTCATGAATTGTACATGCTAAACTTTTTCAAAAAATAAATTCTCATATGTGAATTAACTGGCTGTCTACTCTCACCTTCATGTGAGTTCATATAGTAAGACTGTTTACCAGCTAAGATCAAGGTGTTAATGTTGGGGGCTTTGATTGGTGAGTAAGAAATATTATAAATGAGGACAAGATTTAGCTTAGCATTTTTTTCAGAAAATAATTAAGAATACACTGATAAAGACCAAAAGCACAGAAATGACTAGCTGGACCAGTAGAAATCTGAGGGATGTGTTAGAGCATAAACTAAATGTGAATATCTTCAATTGTACTCTGCTGTTAAATGAAGAATCATCTGAACTATAGAAAATATGTGCTGTATAGGGGCTACTTTTTCATTTCCCTGCTAGCCAGACTACCGAAATAACCATACAGAAACTGTATTAATTAAAAACACTGCTTGGCCTATTAATTCTAACTTCTTATTGGCTAACTTTTATATATTAATTTAACCCATTTATATTATTTTATATTTTACCACGAAGCTTTCTGTCTACTAGCAATGTCTGTCTCCAGTGGTGGCTTCATGGCTTCTCTTCTGACTCTGCTTCCTTTCTCCCTGCATTCAGTTTAGTTTTCCCAGCCTTGCTCTGTTGCACCCTGTCAGGTCAATCCAGTTTCTTTATTAACCAATGATATTCACAGCATACAGAGGGGAATCCCACATCAAATATGCATTTCAAACTGCAATGCTTCAAACCTAAGTCTGTCTTGAACTACATTCTATGCATAGCAAATTAAAAAGAGAATTAAGATGATTAATTTTAGAATAATACAAATTTCTGTTCTTCTAAAGCTTACTTTTAAAACCACATCTTGTCATTAATGTGTAAGGATACTTTATATATTAAAAAGAAAGATGAGAAGTTACCTAGATATGGTGTTTTTCTTAATGTGTGATATTTAGAAATTATTTTGTATAGCTCTATTCACTTGAAAATTTTAGAGATGCGTATGTAATTTATATTTATGACCTAAGTATTTTATTTGACTTATTTTAGCTGATCTTTAAAAGTATACACAGTGGTGGAAATCTGTAAAAATTAAAATACCATTTTTTTAAAATGTGAAGACCATATTACAATAAGAAGCACCTACTTTGCTGTATTACATGTATATGAAGATCTTATTTTATCCTGTACAAATCCCTTTGAAATGCACAATTTTATAATCTCACAAAAGCATATGACCTTCTTTCTTTCATTATCCTAGTAAATCTCTCTGTTATTATTTAATTTGTGTATGAGGCAGGGGTTATGTTTTGATACTACTCATTTGTAAAATGGGGATATTGATACTGCATAGGCAGGATATGAATATTCTTTAAAGTCAACATATGATAGATTACAACAATGTACTGTAGGTGTAATTTAATCAAAGGGATTATCCAGTACTAAGTGAAACACTTGAGATCAAAAACATATCTCTGTTTTGCTTGACTAGGAAGTAAATTAAATCCTCATTAAGATATACTACACTCATATGTATATTTAGAAGTGTGTTGACAATATAAACCAATAAATTTTTTTATCTACTATTTTATATTATAGTTTACAGTACAATAAAAGAATAAGAATACAGGCCAGGCGGTGGTGGCGCATGCCTTTAATCCCAGCACTCAGTAGGCAGAGGCAGGCAGATCTCTGTGAGTTTGAGGCCAGCCTGGTCTACAAGAGCTAGCTCCAGGACAGGCTCCAAATCGACAGAGAAACCCTGTCTCAAAAAACAAAAACAAAAACAAACAATAACAACAACAACAACAAAAGACTAAGAATATATAAACTGACATCCTTACTTGCTAAGATAATGTATTTGATTTGAATCATTCAAATCCAGAATTAAACATATCTATTGGTGAACACAGATTTTCATTTAGAGTAAATGGATATGAACCTAGAAGATTGCATTTAAGCTCTGTTTTATACAATGAATAATCATATTAGGTTAGTAATGGCAATGACTAATAATTGAATATGACAAGGACTAAAATGTATAGTTTCAATATATTTAAGATTATGCTCCTATAATATTTATAAAGAACATCTTTACAACAAATAATCTAATTATGTTTTAGTTATATTATAAGTGAATTTTAAAATCATATGATTATCTTTATTTAAAAATATGCATATCTTTATAAGAATGCAAATATAAACTTGCTATCATAACTTTCACGATGTGGAGGCAGAGGCATCAATTATAAACAACTTTTGATATATAATGAGATACAATCACACACACATACACAGAGTAAAATAATAAAACAAAATTGGTCCATCTCATATAGTAAGTTTATGTTTACAAAAAAATTTGCCACAACAGTCTTAATATATGCTAACAAAACAAAGACTAAAATGTAGTACATGCATGTACTGTCTGTGATACTCTCTGTATGAAACCTGATATTAATGTAATTTATGAAGAAAACATGCACATCTTCAAAATTAATGACTTATAAAATTTTATTCTAAGATTTACAATAATAAAAGAATCTTTTCAAACCAATATATGTAAAAATGACCACAGCGTATGGGACAATAAAGTGTCAGCTAAGTAACCCATGATATAATAAAGATCTTCCTTTGCAACAACATTTAAAATATGGCATTGCAGTGACAGAAACCACTTTTGAAAGAATGGAATCATCAACATGAAAGCCCTTTCTGGGACTGTATGTGCATATAATGTAACATTTTATATTTTCAACCTTAAGCTTACAGCAAAATATGATTTTATTTGTAGCAATCAAGTCAGACAAGCCAGGACTTGTAAGAAGGTGTTGGGAATCCATGACATAGACTAAAACCAAGGAGGTAGAGCAGCAGTATTGAACTGGTTAATGAAAACTGTGAGAACAACTGGACTTCAGCATATATATATATATATATATATATATATATATATATATATATATATGCATAGCTACTGAAATTTGCCACATGATTTAAGCTAAGTGTGTAAGTGGTTCCATGAACTATTGATAGTTGAATCTAATAATATAATTCACTGTTGGAAGCATTTTACTCTTTTGAAGACAGTGAGAACAAAGATAATTTACTCTAATAAAGACTTCTATTTTAGTAAGTATTTAAAAACATAATTTTAAGATACCATTTGCATTTTGCTAAACACTATATTAATATAAATTTTCTTTTGTCAGATAAAAGAAACACTGTACTGGTTAGAGCAAAGACAGCAAGATTGTTTCTTAAGGAAAGATAATTTGAGATTTATATTGGAAATTTCATTTTGACAAACAGTTTCTGGAGGTAGGAGTAGAGAGAAGAAAATTTTCTTTTTATGTGTTTATGTGGTTAATATCATGCAAGGAATATGCCCTTTATAAGTAAGGTCCAATTTTTCTAATAGTTATAGCACATGGCTATGTCAAGTGTGTCTGACTGTTGAATATACTGAATTTTTTCTGTTTTTTTGTCGATTTGTTATTTCTATTAAAAAATGTTGACTAATTTTATCCCAGAAAGGGATTATACAATTAAAGAAATCACAACTGAATTTATTGGGAAAATGATTTATAATGGAATGATTACAGTACTGGCTGGTAATCATCCTAAAATAATAGTGTTCGAATTTAGTGCAGCAACAATAATAACAGAAAGAACTGAAGAATTGAGCTATTTAGTTCTGAATTGCAGTTACCACCTGACATAGAATAGCCAGATTCTTGTAAAAACAAAAGTGGAATGGAACGCAGAGAAAACTGAACATACAAATTCAACTCACCATTCAAATCCTGGCTTATTGATTACTTGTGGGAAGGAATCCAGACAAATTGTAGAAAGTGTGTGGGAGAGGCACAGAGTTTGTATTTTTTTTCCAGTTTATTTATTTTTTATTAAAAATTGCCATCTCCTCCCTTCCTCCTCCCCCTTCCCTCCCCTCCCCTCCACCCATACAGAGTTTGTATTTTATTAATCAGTAACTGGAGCCTTAGAACTTGTGGCTAACTAAGTCATAAGCAAGGATATAAGCTAGGTATTCTTAATACAACATCACTAGGATATGAGAAATATCCATAATGGGCATCAGTTTAAAACACATCACAGGTCACATTTACAGGTTCAGAGGTTACAAAAAGCATATTGATTTTACTCTCTATACTTTTAAATTGGGAAACTCAATAGAGCAAAATTTTGTGAGAATTGAAGTTTTCTAACTTTGAACATTAAATTTCGGGTTGTTTTGAGTATCTTACAATTAATTGATATAGAAAATCAAACAATTACATATGAATGTCAGAGTATTATGACAACATTTTTATTTTATATAAAAGCTAAAATATTAAATTAAATATATTTAGCTAAAAATTGGATATGATCAGATTATGTAAAATAATCTGTGTTATTACACTTTCATAAATTTTATCATTTAAATATTTGTTCTAAAATATCAAAGCAAGAAGTCATTTTGTATTACTTTTTTATAATCCGGTTATCTATCAGGGAATATGTTCATTTGTTTGTTTGATTACTTACTATTTTGAAGTAGGTTGTCATGTGGGTCAAGACATACAAGTACTTACTACAGATGCTTGGTAGCCTTGATCATGTGATCCTCCCAACTTCTGAGTTCTGGACTTAGAGACTTATTTGATAAAATACTGTGATTTAAGTCACTACTTGCATTATATATGTTTTTTGTGATCATCAAAGTTGTACATGCTTCTTGACTTGATTTTATAGTTATTCTTAAATATTGCTTATGAAATAAATGCAAAACATACTAAGATGTCCCAGAATATAATATTAAGTCATAATTTTAATCACATAAAATTAAATATATATATTACCCTTCTAACAGTTCTTTAGTACTATAATGTAGAATTATGAAAAAACAAAAAAATGATTTCCTTTTCTTATTATTTTCTGATTCTCAAAAATTAAGCACTCTCACTTTAGACTGAGGGCATTTATGGACTGTTTTCTGATTTTAGCTTCTGCTAAAGGATGCAACATTTTAACTGATTGCGTCTGACTTTCAAATTTTCCCATCTAACTAATACAAAGACCCTCTCTATTTCTGTAGGCTAGCCCCATGGGTCCTCATCAGTATCTGATCATCTCAGTTCAGTCCCAAACTGAAAGGTGACATGAAGTACATTCATCTTGGTATTCACCTGTTTTATCGTCAGAGCACAGAAAGAACAGTACAAATTGTACTCCTAGCCATATTCAACTGTGAGAATCAAACAGAATAATATTTGATTGTGCTTTGAAAACTTTGAAACATGCTTAAAATGTAAGGCGGTGCTCTTGGTATTAGAATAATAATATTTTCAGTCTTTGTTGTGATTCTCTTCATTCTGTAAAGTTGTTATTTAAAATTGTGTCCTCACTGACTCTGATTTCTATTCATTGTTAAAAATGTTCATTGGATTGAGAGCAAGTTTCAGCAAAACAAGCCCAATCAATGCCCTTTAAATTTCAATTTCAGACATGGTGTTTATCTATAACTTTTCCACAGTGCAGTAGACAAAATTGATTGAAATCTAATGCAGTTTACTCAGTGACTCACTGATCAATTTGGCAGAGCAGTCTCTACAGAATCTGTCAGTGTCACTTAGGTGTCTGTTATAGCACAGACTCATGGGGCTTGGTTGAGGAGTTGCTAAAACAATACTTAGGACAAAAAAGTCCATAAAGACATGTTTCTTAAGACCAACTGACTGTATTTAACTTACCTCAAAACACTCATTAGGAAAGTTATAATGGGAAAGTTTAAAAATTTTATAAGACCAGAGTTTAAATAAATTGTGTGCATAGTCTGATTGAGTACAGATTTGTGTGTGTGTGTGTGTGTGTGTGTGTGTGTGTGTATGTTCAAATATGTGAATGGCAGAAGCTGACACTGGGTACCTTCCTCTAGTTTTCCCTTCCTTTTATATTGATGAAGGGTGTCTTACTTGAATCAAAATCTCACCAAGTTTATTTAATGTAACTTGCAAGTTTGCTGAGGGTTCCTGTTTCTAGTCTTTAAGCCCTGGAATCATTGGTGGATCATTACATCTGCCCAGCATTTATATGGGTACTGAAGATCTCAACAATGGAATTATGTTTGCCCAGAAAGCAATCTTTCTCCTACAGTGACAACTATCTCTCCAGCCTCTCAAATATTGGGTTTAGATTGAAACATTATTAAAGTGAGAGGTGGGTAGATGTAAATGTGGCTGTTTTTCCACGGTGCTATGCGCATCAAATGGGCAACATTGCAAGAGTGCTGCTTCAGTAACCAGTGTCCACTGATCTTCAGAATGCATACTACCATTGATTCTCTCCACTCTCCAAATTTTGCAAACACAATTTTCATCAATCCCAATTTACCAACAAATAGTCGAAGAATTGTTTAACTTTTCGCAAAAAATGACACAATTCTCTGGTTTCAAATACCAATTCCCCTTTCTATGCAACATAAGTACCACTATTATCTTCAATAGTTTATAAATTAAACAAAAGGTGGGAGGAGTGAGAGGATGGGTGGGAGAAGGAACTGGGATTGATAGATAAAATAATATTGTATTAAAAATAAATATATAAGCTTTAAAGAAAAGAAAGCACTAAGTTCCTTTCCCCCATTTTATCAATATTACTTTCTGTTGATGGTGGTGTTGTAAAATCAATGACTCCTAGTGGGCCAGGAAGTGATTTGATTGATACAGTGTCTGTGTGACTGTTTCCAGGCTGGGCAGCCAGGAGTCAACCAGCGACCCCTTCTTACAACAGACACAGTCTTACTATGTAGACCAAGTTAGGTACAACTTCGATGCCTGTCTCTACAAGTGTGAGGATTGAAGATGTGTGTGGGCCATCATGCTTGGCTCAAGTCAAGTACTTATTGAACCCTTACCATGTACCAAATATCCTTCGAAGTACTGAGACCATCAGTGAGGAAATAAAGTTCTTTAACAACCTCTAAGTTCACCTCAAAGCTATTTGGTTTTTTTCTCTTTCTCTTATCTTCAATCAACAGCTGTCTTATGCCAGTCTCTAAAATAGAAGATTAACTGCTGATGAACATTGAGGATTTACCAATTTTGAGGAATTAGTTAAATATTTATAAACAACTGGAAATTAAGTAGTATCTTGAAATATATATGCACATTTTATCAGTTCTGATTTAAAGATGAGGAAATAAAATGAGAGATTAATATTATTAAGGTAAAATCATGGAATAACTTGTACAGGGCTTATTTCATATGTCAGTTTTATATTAAATATACCTTTCTGGAAATATGTGATAGACAGGCATGCTTATGAAAACTTCTTCCTGGCCACAAAAAATTCCAGAATAGAAATTTAACTGGTATTAAAATACACATGTACTGGATAAAGAAAATGTGGTATATGTACACTATGAAGTTTTATTCAGCCATGAAGAGCAAAATTTTCATATGCAAGAAAAAATGAAGTTAGAGGTCATAATGTTAAGCAAACCAGATTAAAAAAAAAAAAACAATGACTCCTATGTTTTCCACATTCATTGTGTGGACATGTTGTCAGATGTTATGCATTGCATAATTTTCTAAGTATTATTTTATATTCATAAACTGTAAGTTAACCAAGACACTGAGCCATAAAAGGAAAATATATGCATTCCAATGAACTGCTTATTAAAAGTCTACACCGATCTAGCCATTCTGTGCTATAACTAGATCTGCAATAAAAATCTTGGACATGGTGTTTCTTTGTAATGTTGACAAGCTGGGCTCAAAATAGTCATGGCAGCTGAAGTGGCCTTGGAAATATAAAGTTGTTTTGCTACATTCGTGTATGAAATATATCACTGCCACCATACATACTTTGCACCAGAAGCAATCTAACAAAATATGGATCGTGAAAATTTGTTATTCATAGACTAAGTTTTGTTTATATTTTAACCGTTTTGGGGAAGTAATTCTTTCTTGATTAATTACATAACAAAGCACTGCCTGGATCTCCATCATACATGCTGAATATGTTATACTCATAAATTGTAGCCAGACCAACTTATTACTGATCAAGTCTATGCCAAATCATTAGGTCTGTACCTCTGGTCAGCTCATCATCCATGAGGATGAGCTGGACAAAGGTACACACTACCCAGACACCTGCCCATCATGTGAGATAAGACTACCCCCCAATTATGGAAAACTGGTTCAGTCAGGTCTGAGCAATACTGACAGGGTCCTGGCAGTTAGAGTGAATTTACATACCAGGTGCCACCCCACAGGAGCAAGGATAGTCAGCCAAACAGTAGTAATGTATAAGTCATAGAAACATGGCATGGCGTTCATTTTCAAAGCATAAAAAGAGGTTGCCTTTTATATTTAAATATTTTGTCTTTTAAATGTCAAAGAAATTTCTCTAAGGATTAAATCTGGAGTGCTTTCAATAGGGAGAACTCTGGGAAACATGTTTGAGTTCTTTATATATCCTAGTAGGTAATTTTCTTGTCAGAAATATACTTACTAAATATTTTCCCATTCTATGGACTCCCTCATAATCTAACTGTTTCTTTGGTGTGCAGAACCATTTTAGTTTTATGAAATCTTTTTTTTTTTTTTTTTTTTTTGGTTTTTCGAGACAGGGTTTCTCTGCAGTTTTTTTAGAGCCTGTCCTGGAACTAGCTCTTGTAGACCAGGTTGGCCTCGAACTCACAGAGATCTGCCTGCCTCTGCCTCCCGAGTGCTGGGATTAAAGGCGTGCGCCACCACCGCCCGGCTGTTTTATGAAATCTTTATTGACAATACTTGATATTAATTCTTGGCCAAATGGAGCATTATTTCCAAGATCATACCGAATAATGGCTTTGTTTTCTTCAGGAATTTTATTCTTTTGGTTTATAGATTTAGATTTTTAATCCAATTGGAGTAAATTTTGTCCAGGGTGATAAATGTGTGTCTAATTTCACTTTTCTGCTTCAGAAAATCCAGTTTACCCACAACCATTTGTTGAAAATGCTGCCTATTTCCTAGGGTAAGATTTTGGCATATTGTTAAACATCAAATATCCCAAGTTATGTGTACTTATGTTTTGCCTACTATGGAGTATCAGGATAGAACAACTAAAATCAAAATCATATCAAATCACTCTAATGACTACAAATTGTCCACAACTTTTATTTAAAACCAGAATAAAATATAAATTTTCACCTTTGTAAGTAGTCTGATAAAATTTATGTAGTACCAGTCTTGTTCTGTTTAAGAGTTCACATTAAACTCTGATGCCCTGCTGTTATTTGGTTTCCATCAGCTTATTTCTATTATATACTAAACATATGCTAGTCCCAACTCACGGAATTTTCTTTTGTTTTATCCTGCACTTTAATCAGAAGTCCTTCTTTCAGAGTTAACTCTAAGTGTCACTAATGTGGAAGACAGTCTTCTGACCAATGATGATTTATTTTCTACAGTTTGTGATAATTTTAGTTTAGGAAACTTGAAAAGATAAAATTAACTTTGCAGATTTGATGTATTGCATTTATTGTCTGTATTTATCAAGAGAATGCAGACAATTTATGTATTAAAGATTTTTAGCATAGAGTGGGGAACCCTGATGGCTCCTTGGCCTTGAGAGGGAGGGAGGGGAGGTATGGGTGGAGGGAAGGGGAGGGAAGGGGGAGAAGGAGGGGCGGGAAGGGGGAGGAGGAGCGGAGGGAGGGGGAGGAGGAGGGAAGGAGATGGAAATTTTTAAATATAAAAAAAAATAAACCATGAGAAAAAAAAGATTTTTATGTTCTTCATAGGTCTACAATTAGTATAGTTGGACAAAGAAACTCTAATACAGTCTTATTTAACAAACACACTTTTTCTTAAGAGTGGGGATTCATGTCTATAATCTTAGTATTTAGGAGACTGAGCAGAATTTCAAATCTATCCTGGGTAAAACATGAGTTAGAAACTGTTCTCTGTCAGAGTTCATCCAAACTGTCTCAAAATAACTTTAAGACAGAGACCAAACAAAGAAACAAACAAAAAGGCATATTTCTTCTTGTTTAGATTGCAAAAACACATCCTGTGACCATCAGAATAAACAAATCACACATAGCAAGAAAAATATTCCATTGCTCTTATATTTGTAGTGAATTCTAGAAAGTTGCTTTTCAGTATGATAAAAGTTACATTTATAATAAACAGTGGGAAATATATTAGCAAGGACAAATTAGGGGAAAGTTAGAACCCCTGTAATCTATACAGAACATTGATTTTTTTTAAAGTGGGCTAAAGCAACATGCAATTCTCTTCACAGGATAATTATTCAGACGGAGAATTTGTTCACTGAATCAGAATCCTTTCATGTGTTCCAAATGCATTGACTTTAAAATGGTTTTGAATAGTTGTTCATACTTATCAGGGGAAACACAGCAATTTTTCTCTCATAATGCTCTAACCACTTACAGGTATAAACACATTGCCATCCTAGTTGAGTCTAAAAGTAAAAGACAAAAGAGATTCACCAGGTTAGAAATCTAAACCTTTATTATTCTACAACTTAGTGAAACATTGGAAAAATCAATTGTTAGGTTATATTTCTAACTAAAAGAAATGGATGAACAGTATAGATTGCTTTCAGAACTGTTGTTGAATTAGTTACATAGTCAGCGTTTGGAAGTCTGCTGTATATTGAGTGGTTGAAGTGAGTTGCTGGAATTTTATTTAAAATAAATATGAGCAAAAGTAATAACACCAATTAGACAAATCATTTCTACAAATGAGCATTCAAGACTATTTTAGTTTTTTATCATGAAGTTGTACTTCTCTAATAGAGAATAAAGTTGAATTTATCTGCTTATATATTCTGGGTATAAAACAATATCCATATTTTCTCAATTCCAGATATATGGCAAACACAGTCTTAAAAATTTAATACTGCTCAACTTTATTTTTCAATATTTTGCATGTTAGTTATGGGTTTATTTTGTGAGGAATTAATGTCAGGATTTACTAGTATTCATTTTAGAATAAAAGAATATTAGCATTGAATTCAACTTCAATAATGATCTAGTGATAGTTCTTTAATGGTGAACATACTAGTCTATCTGGAAAAAACTGCTTTATTTTTATTTCTTTATAGAAGTGAGGAGAGAAAGAAGGAAAGAAAAAGAGAGAAGAAAGAAAGGGAGAAAGAAAGAAAGAAAGAAAGAAAGAAAGAAAGAAAGAAAGAAAGAAAGAAGATATAAACCAAAACACCACAAAACAAATACAAGAAATAGAAAACCACATAGATACAGAGGGACACATGCTTGTGGTTTGTATTCCCAGTGGGAATCTCTTGAAGAAAAATTATTTTGGGGGTAGGGTTTGTTTTTTTCATCTATCAACACTCAAACCCCATCCAGCATGTGCCAGTGCAGGCCCATGCATGTTGCCACAGTCTCTCTGAGTTCATATGTATCAATGCTACTGTAATTTTTTAATTAATTAATTTATTCAAAACTATCTTTTCTCATTTTACATTCCTATCTCAGTTCTCACTCCCTCCCCTCCTCTGGCTCTTCCCACTTTCCACCACTTCACCCTCCCAAAGCATTCCTCATAAAGGGTAAGGCTTCCCCTGGGGAGTCAACAAAGTTTGACACATCACTTTGCAGCAGGACCAAGGCCCCCCATATGCAATTAGGCTGAACCCTACTGTATTTAAAATGTCTTTTCTCTTGTAATCCTCTATCTATTTAATCTCTTACTATCTTTTAATCTCCTCTTCAAAAAAAATTCCCTGAGGCCAGAGAGGAAGAATTTAATGGCTGAGTGTTTCAAAGTCACTCTGGGTCCCTTCTGTGAGTCTTTGTATATATTCCCATCTACTGCAGGAAGAAGATTCTCTGATGATGGCTTAGGAAGGCACAAATCTGTGAGTAGTAGCATTAGGATTTATTCTATTGTTATGCTCTTTGGCAGAATAGGATTATTTGATTTTCCCTTATGTTCCTAGCATATCTACTGTCAGGGTTTTATCCACCTGGCCAGTGTTGGTGTGGCTTCCATTTCACGAAGTGAGTCTTAAGACTAATCAGATATCAGCTGGTTACCCCTATCAACTTTGTGTTACTATTACACTAGTACAACTTGAGAGCAGGCTATCACTGAAGACTGAAGCATTTGTAGCTGGGTTATTGTTTACCTTACTCTTTTGATACTGCACAGAGTACCTTGCTCTACCATCAACACTAGTCGATAGGGGTGAAGGTTCTGGGTGGTCACCAGTTCTAGCTCTGCTGTTCAACAAACTGTATAGGTGTTATCTTCAGGTTTTGGACTTTTGTCGGTTTAGGTAAAGAAACCAACAGCCACAGCATTAGCCTGGGTTGTTGGGGATTCTCATGGGGTCCCTTTGACCAACAACTTGATTCTATGTAACTGATTACAGGCAAGGAAAGCTTTATTTGATAATGAGTGATGTCCAGATATGACTCTTTCTCCCCTGTTATTTAGCAATTTCATTTGGATTGCCTAATGTATGTGTATTATGTATGTATGTATGTATGTATGTATGTATGTATGTATGTAGTGATGAGCTGCGGGCTGGGCTGCGTTCCTGGCGCCCAGTTCCCGGCCGCCTGGCTATCTTATGCCCCGAAATAACAACACACAAAATGTATTCATTTAAACACTGCCTGGCTGATTAGTTTCAGCCTCTTATTAGCTAATTCTCACATTTTGCTTTAACCCATTTCTAATAATCTGTGTAGCATCACGAAGTGGTGCCTTACCGGGAAGATTCTAGCATACGTCCATCTTAGGCCGGAGCTTCATTGTGTCTGTCTCAGAGAGGATATGCATGGCATCTGCCCAGAGAGGAGAGGCATGACAGTTGCCTGAGGAGTCTACCTCACTTCTTTCTTCCTGTTCTGTCTACTCCACCTACCTAAGGGCTAGCCATTTAATGGGCCAAGGCAGTTTCTTTATTAACGAATGAAATCAACACAAACAGAAGACTCTCCCACATCATATGAATAAATAAATATATGTACATAAAATTTAAAAAGTTTTCTAATTTGTTAGGTGTCCATATAACCTCTCAAATGGTTCTCAGTTTCAGCTGTTTGTCCCTGTATGCAGTCCATTACATCCTCTTCACTGCCTTTTCCTAGTTAATGCTCCCAATCCAGACCCCAATCAAAATCCCTAACTGTGTATTATATTTTTCCTTCATAGAGAAATCCACACTGACAATCACGTAGTTTACATCTAACCTCTGTTGTTATAGGGATTATAACTCTCTTTTTAAAAATATAATTTATTTAATTTCTTATTATATATATATATTTGTGTTGTCTGTTTTCATGTCTGTGTGATAGTGTCAGATCTTGGAGTTAAGGACAGTTGTTAGCTTCCATTTGGATGCTGGAAATTGAACATGGGAACTCTGGAAGAGCATTCAGTGCTCTCAGACACTAAGTCATCTTTCCAACCCTGGATTATAACTTTCTTACAGAAGACTGAACAGCTAGCATGCATATATAAGCAAATATATAACCAGTACATTTGTATTTCTGAGTCTGGGGTACCTCACTCAGAATGTTGTTTCCTTTCTAGTTTCATCAATTTACATGTGATTTCATAATTTCATTTTATAATGATTGGGTTATATTCTGTTGTATAGATTTACTATGATTTATTTTTATTAATTAGTGCATTAGAAGACATGAAGACTGTGTCCAATTTCTGGTTCTTATTATTAGAGCAGCAATAAATGTCTCTGTAGTAAGATGATGTGTCCTTTAGGCCTATGCCCAAGAGTGGTATACCTGAGTCATGAAGTCTTGAGGTAGGTCAATTTCCATGGTCCTGATGAAATGTCACACAGATTTCCACAAAGCTTTCCATTATTCATTATATTTGAGATTTATTAGAATATCTTGCATTTTATAGCCATGTAGTCCAACAATGATCTTCTATTAATTGAATTTTGTCAAAGTGACCTTCTCTAATTAAATTAGATGATCATGTGATATAAGGTTTTCTGTCTGTTTACATGGTAGATTATATTTACTGATTTACAAATGTTGAACCATCTCTGCATCTCTAGGATAAAGCCTACTTGATCATAGTTACTGGTGCTTTGATGTGTTCTTGGATTCAGCTTATAGGTACTTTATTATTTTTGCATCTATGTTCAAAAGAAAATTGGTCTATAATTTCTCTTTAGTTTTTATGCATTTGGATATCAGGTTAAATGCAAACTCATAAAAATAATTGGACAATATTCTTTCATTTTCTATTTTGTAGAGTTATTTAAGGATTTTTTTCATTAATTATTTGAAAATATTGTAGAATTCTATGCAAAACTATCTTGGCCTTGTTTTTTTGTTGGACAAGTTTTAATAATTGCTTATATTTCACAATGGATTATTTGTCTGTTTAAATAGTTTATAGAATCCTGATTTAATTTAGTAGGTGATAAATATAAAGAAAATTATCTTTTTCTCTTAGATTTTCCAATATGGTGGAGTATATCTTTTTAAAGTATGGCCCTATGATTATGTGGATTTCCCTGGTGTCTATTATGTCCTTCTTTTGTCTCTAATTTTGTTAATTTGGATCTTCTCTCTCTAACTTTAAGCTAATTTTGCAGTCTATCAATCTTACTGATTTTCTCAAAGAATCAACCATTTGTTTCATTGATTCTTTGTGTTTTTGTTTGGCTGCTGTTTGTTTCTGTTTTCTTGATTTCACCCTGATTTTGATTAATTTTGCCACCTACATTTTGGAGGTATATTATTTCTTCATTTTGTTCCAGAGCTTTCAGGATATCAGTGAGTTATTACTATGATATCTCTCCACTTTTTAAAGAAATCACTTGTGGCTATAATATTGTCTCTCATGATCCCCTTCATGGTGTCTCATAAGTTTGGTTATGTTGTGTTTTAATTATTATTAAAATCTAAAAAAAATTTTAATTTCTCTTTTAATGTCTGTCTTGACTCATTGTTTAAACAGTAGTGAGTTCATCTTTGTTGAGTTTGTCAGCTTTCTTTTGTATCTGTTCTTGTTGATATTCAACTTTAAAATATGGTGGTCAGAAAATGTGCAGTTATTACAGAACCTATGGATTTTAGAGTCTCAGTAGAAAAATTATTGGTATAATTCTGGTAGGTGTACCTTTATATGTTACTTGGGTTTTTCTCCTTGCAGCTTTTAGTATTCTTATTGTTCTGGATATTTAGTGTTTTTATTGCTTTGTGGCTTGGTGAATTTCTGGTCTGTATGGTCTATTTGGTGTTCTATATGCTTCATGTACCTTGAGAGGAATCTCCTTTATGTTAGAGAATTTTTCTTTTGTGATTTTTTTTGAAAATATTTTCTGTGACTTATCTAGCTTTCTTTTCCTTCCTCTATTCCTCTTATTTATATATTTTGTTTTTTCATTGTGTACTATATTTCATGGTTTATTTATTTGTTTTACATTTAGCATTTTCTTTGACCAAAGGACCCATTTCTTCTATCCGGTCTTGAAAAATCAAGATTCTCTCTTCTGTCTCTCACATGCTAGTGGTAAGGCTTACCTCTGATGTTCTTGCCCAAGTCCTAAATTTTTCATTTCCAGTTTTCACTCAGATTGGGTTTTCCTAATTGAGTCTCTTTTTACTTCCATTTCTGGAAAAGGTTATTCATGTCATTCCAATGTTTTTGTTTTATAGATTTTAATTAATGGATTTTTTTCATATCCTCTTTAAAGACCTTGAAAAATTCATAATAGCTATTTTGAAGTCTCTGTCTTGTGCTTCAGTTGTACTACAGATCTCAGGGCCTCAGCAGGGCTGCTGAAGACACGTTGGCCTTGCTAATTTTTATTGTATTTTTATGCTGATATCAAGATGTCTGGGTTTGTGGTTATTGTAATTCTAAGTATTAAACTTTAACTTTGCTTGGTAACTGTTCCTGTTTTTGTTACTGTCTCTGGTTCTTAGGAGAGTGTGGGAGCCTGGGTTGCCAGATAGGGAGGGCTTCTGAGATTCTTCCAGATATGGCCATTAGGGTCCCAGGTAGAATGTGGGTTTTAGTTTTAGGAGCTGACCCTTAGCAATGGTTATGGTCTAGAAGATGTGTGCTGAGAGGGCCAATTAGAGGGAGAAAAGCAAGGTGTGTACCAGAATTGATCTAACTCCCCTGCCAACTTAGTAAGTAGTTTGCTACAGAACTAGGGAACGGATGAAGAATATTATTTTAAGGTGTGTGACTTTTATTTTTGCTGCATTTTTTTTTAACTCTGAGAAGCAGTGATTCTTTGCCTGTCTAAAGCACCTGATGGCCCTAATAAAGAGCTGAATGGCCAATAATATGGCAGGAAAAAGGATAGACAAGGCTAGGAGTCAGAGATAATAAATTGGAGGTAAAATCAGGGAAGAGGAGAAGGAATTAGAACAAGGAAAGGAGGACTTAAGGGACCAGCCACCAAGCCAACCATGGAATAGAGCGAAAGTAAGATATTCAAAAGTAAGAGAAGGAAAAGGGCCAGATGCAAAAGGTAGCTGGTGTAATATAAAGCTGGGGGCGTCACCCCAGCCCTTTAACATCCCTATATCCAAGGAATCTGGGATGTTTGGTCAAAAGTCACACCCCAATATCCAAAGAGTCTGGAATGTAATGTTAAACTGGGGGTGTCACCCCAGCCAAAGAAGTCAGGGATAATTGGAAGCCCCTTGCTTGGCAGTTGCGCTAGCTTGGACTCCAACTCCCAGCCTGCCAAGCGCTGACCCCTCCCAGGGTGGGTCAGGACTACTCCCCCAGGCTACTTAGGGTTGCACCTGAAAGAACAAGTTGTTTTGGTTTTGAGTGTGTGTGTGTGTGTGTGTGTGTGTGTGTGTGTGTGTGTGCGCGCGCGCGCGCGTTTCCTCTCTTTTTCTTGCTAGGCTCTTTTGGCCACCTGAGTGTGCCGTCTAATAAACCCGGACATTTGATGTGTGTTAATCTGGTCTGATGTGTGTTAATCTGGTGGAATTGGATTTGATCTGTGTTTAAGAACAGACTAGGGTTTGGAGGACTGATGGAGAAAGAATATCATTTACCTGATTCCTTGTTCTTTGTGGCAAAAAGATTTTCTTGAAGTGCCTGCTGGAGTTGGGCACTGAGAACTGGAATGGTGTGATCAGAAAGTTTGTAGGGGATGTGGAATCTGCCAGGGTAGGGGAAGAGTGGAAGGAGAGTACACAGCATGTGGTCTGCTACAGAGCTGGGGTTAAAACATGGGGGGATTGAAATTAGCAGGGCAATGAAAACCATTTACCTAATCCCCAAGTCCTTTGTGGCCTTAGGGTTTCTGTGGAGCATGAAGTATGGTCTTCATCTGAAGCCTAAACAGGTTACTAAATTCTGGTACTTGAGAATATATGATGAAGAACCTAAGAGATAATCAATAGTAGACTTCTTAATTTTACCCAAAATTGCTATTTTTAATGACTAGGATGTATATGTTTTAAAAAATAAAGAATTTGTGTTTCTGTTTTAATGTTCATTAATTCAGAAGAAGACATAAGAAACTCAGTGACTCCAGATGAAAGACAGAATGTTTCACTCACAGCTCTGGGGAAAGAACTAGATGGGTGGATATTCCTAGAAAAAAATGCAACAAGAAGGAATCATGAGAAATATTTATGCACAAAATCCTGACTTATTATATACTAAATATTTGTAATAATTCCTGTGGCCAAATGACAGTACTTATTCATAGATATTTGCCATTCACTACTGGTTGGGACATGGCTTTTAAAATATTTTTTGAAAAGTGAAAGACTGAGATTTTAACAAGCATCTAATAGTTAGGGAAGGGTCAAGTGAAAAGTCACTGAAAAACATGGACTGATATACAAAAAATAAACCTGTTCCCTGCATTTAAACTTAAATGTATTGATGCTGTACCTCTCAAAATTCATGGTTTGTCTGGCTTCCTCAGGTGTCATGTGTAAAGGGATGCATGTCTATCTGTGCTCCAATTTCTAAATATTACTTTTATCTTTAACTAATTCTGAGAAAATTGTTTAGAGAAATGAATATTTTTCAAAAACACATTTTGTGAAAATATGGAAAGTTACAGAAAATAATTACTAATATGTTCATAAATACTATGAAATGCCTATGAAGTATGTCTTTAATTTCCTTTGCATATATGTACTTGGATTTATGAATTTTACAACAATGTAATTCTCAAAATTTATAATAATTAAAAAAATTATTATAGAAAATATCCATTTTTACTATTATTTTATACTCTAGACCTTAATTTTATATATTAACTTTCTTGTATAACTTATATTAACGCTCTCTGGAAATATGTGCTTATTTTACATGAGATCATCTGACATTTCAATCACAACCATTATCATAAGCTTTATTAAAAAAAATTCCCTACAGTCCTAGGCAATATGGACAGAAAATAAAAATACCTTACTGGAGCTTGCTTTCCAAGAGCTCTGACCTTTTACTTTTTATGAAAGCTTTTATTTATTACTTGGACTTTTCTTGTTATTTTTCAGTTGATCTGATTGCGTGATGACCTTTAAGAATTTGTTGATTATAAATCCTTCCTCATCACCATTTCATATGCTTCTTTTCCCAGGAGAAGCAAGTGTAAGTAAAAGAATCTGGGGTATATGGTGAAATATTATGACCAGTTTCAATAAGTAAAAAAAAAATAACTTCAGAATGTTGTTGTCTATGAATTAAGTTGGACTTTTGTTAACATTTTGTGATAATTATGAAATTTTAAATAAAATTCTTGCTTTATGAAATTTCAACCTCTCACACTTATGTGTGCACAAAACATCATTTGGATTGTTTTGATTGACATATATTTCACTAAATAATCTTCTCTTGAAAAGTAGAATAGAATGACTGTAAGATACATTTCAGTCATTGTCTGATCAATATTTAAAAAGATTAAAGAAATAAAATCCTTGTCCCTTTACAGTGAGTTTTATAATACAGACAGTGATTAAATTAGTTGGGCTGTATTTAATGAAATATTTAAACCCAAATTATTATGAAGATACTTTGATCTATACCAAGTTCCAGTATTAGAGAATATTATTGCTGTGGCTAAAGATATAAAAATATATAACTATAATAAATTAACTAATTTTGTAGGATATAAAATGAATACACAAAACAATATAATCCAGATAAAAAATGGAGAAAACACAATCATATATTTGATCTAGTTTAAATAAAAGAACACTTCACTAAATTCAGTGTGAATACACCCATAAATACAATAGTGCACGCGCACACACACACATACACACACACACACACACACAGAAAAACCCAGTAATAACAACAAAATATAAATTTAATATAAATTTAATAGACAAGACTTTGGGCTGTATTCATTTCTGTAAACAATATACAATTTTTCTAGCAAGGATATAGTGAAAACATGCATATTTTTTAAATAATTAATTCATAGCTATTATAATAATTCCATGACTTTTTAGAAAATTTCATATAAAAAAAGTACTGTGGAATAAGTTGTGAGAAATATATTCCTTCAACCATGTTGGTAGGAGGATGTGTAGCCATACAATCAAGAACAGTAGTATTAATTTTCCTAAGGAAACTAAACCTGTCACAATGATCTGATCCACCAATACCCCTAGTGCGCATTCCATCAATGGTCATAGAATCATCATTTCATAAGGATAACTGCATAGGCATGTCCATTTCAGCATTATTAACCATTATCTCCTAAGATGCATACAAAATAAAGGTCATGGATGCTAGAGTAGGTGAAGAAACTTATATATGAAAGGTAACTCATTCTTAAATAAGGAAACTTTACAACATGTCCTTACATAGAAGGAATAAGAGGCATTGTGCTAAGCCAAATAGGGCAGATGTAAAACATAGCAGGCTCTCTCATTTTATGGGCAGGAGAGAGCAAAAATATGCATAGCAGATGAGAAAAAGAACAAATGTATAAATCTAAGGTAGACCATAACAACTATAATTTATAATGTGTTGTTGAAATAGTTTTTCACTAAATGTATAGATTTTAGCCTGTCTTGCCCAAATCAAAGAATGGGCAATTTCATCAGATGACAAGTGACACTAGTTTTATATAATTTAGTAACCACTTTACTCTCTTTTCATATGTCATAAGATCATGAGGATTAGCTTCAGGATATGATATGAAATTTATTTAAACATTAACAAAAATAATGTAAAGCATTTCATTATTTATTTTCTACCACATAAATGCAATAGATTTGTAATATGTAATATAAAAAGATGGTATTTGAGGTATTGGATAAATAAATAGAATCTCTGTGTATTCCAATGCACAAAATACCATAAAACTTAACGGAAAAATGTTAGAGTAAATCTCATTTCTAATGGCTCCAAAGAAGAATAAAATTATTAAAAATAATCTATATTTTCTCCTTGAAAGTAATGCAAGGGATTAGAGAATTGCGAGAACATGAGGGAGAAAGTCAGGAACGAGAGGGGTGCGTTCACTCATGGAGACGGTGGGACAGAACTAATGGAAGATCACCAACTCCAGTTGGAATGGGACTGATGGATCATGCGACCAAACCCGTCTCTCTGAGTGTGGCCAACAGCGGGGGCTGACTGAGAAGCAAAGGACAATGGCTCTGGGCTCTGATTGTTCTTCATGGACGGGCTCTGTGGGAGCCTTCTCAGCTTGGTCGATCACCTTCCTGGACCTGGAGGGAGTTGGGAGGACCTTGGTCTTAGCATAGAGTGGGGAACCCTGATGGCTCCTTGGCCTTGAGAGGGAGGGAGGGGAGGTATGGGTGGAGGGGAGGGGAGGGAAGGGGGAGAAGGAGGGGAGAGAAAGGGGAGAAGGAGGGGAGGGAGGGGGGAGGAGGAGGGAAGGAGATGGAAATTTTTAAATATAAAAAAAAATAAACCACGAGGAAAAAAAAAATATATCTATGCTCATGAAATGGAAGGTGATGTTAACTGCTCATTCGTCCACAGCAATAGACATACTCATTGCAGTACTTATCAGACATCCCCAGCCATCTCCTAAAAAAATAGCAAAGAATAAGGAAGCTGTGCAATCATAAAGGGCTACAAGTTTCCAAATCAATCTCTATAAAACAGAGTGCTGCAGGCATCATACATTATAATTTTGTATGCAACTTATGACTTAGGAATGAAAATAATATCGAGAGTTTGTGAAAATAGCTTAGTGGTAAAGAAATATCTCAGCATTTAAGTTTAATCCACACATTTGAAAACATACAATACCATAATAATATTTTACACACACAGAGACACACATAGATGCATACATGCACACACACACACACACACACACACACACACACACACAAACGCTCACACAGACACACCACACCACACCAGTGGTTTAAAGAGGTTCAAAACAAACCTCTCTATGTATGAACATCAGCAAGAGGAAGACGCTAAACAGGGAGCAAAAGTGCACATGGGGAAAGGAGAAACCCATCAGGCCATATTAGGAAAACTAAATATGCAAAAATTGAAACCAGTCCAAGTAATTTAAACTCATGCAGCTTTCAAATAATAGTTTTGTTAATACACTCATTGGGGCCATTGTCCCTCCCAAAACAAGATTTCATTAAATGGCAACTTGAATTTAAAAAGATAAAGACAGATAAAGAAAGGCTGGCAACGTGGAATGGAAGCAGAATACATTTCAGCACCATGGTACAAATTTAGAGACACAAAAGACACTCTGTTTTGCACTTGAAAAAACTGTCTGCAAACTTGCATGAGGATCGTGTGTCAGCTGAAAACCATTTAAAGTTGAATGCCTGAACCCTCTTAGACCACTTGCTGGGAATGTGAGCAATGGGGTACAGTTGCAAACATAGGTTTTCAATTGTGTTGGGTCTAAAACAAACTACCACAGCTGATAAACACACATCTGATGCCTCTTGCCAGATTTCCCTAAAATGCTGTTTTTCATATATGAAATTTGTCTGGTAGATAAGGTTGATTCTTAAGATTTAATAATAGATTTAATTTGGAGTCTCTATACTTTTCTATATGTTGAATCATAATATAAACATACAGAGACAAGCTCATCTTTTACTAGACTGTATTTGATTTCTTTTCTTTATTAAAATAAATATTGAGATTATAATATAATTACACCATTTCTTCCTTCAATTTATTCACTTCAAGCCCTCACAGATCCCTTCTGCTATCTTTTAAATATTCATAACACCTCCTACCTTAGTAAATGTTATTGCATATTTATATGCATGCATATATACCTATGCATATATATCTTTATATGTGTAACTTTCTCATTCAATAGAATGGAACTTCTATTTACATTTTTAGGAATGACCATTTGGCATTGGAAAAACAATTGGTATACTCATTAATGGAGACAACTACTCCTTCCATTTTCAGCTTCCATTGATGCCTATAGTTATTTTCATTTTTAACATCTGACACATTTTATTTTGAAATTAATGTTGTTTTAAGAGGGCATTTTAAAGATATTTGAGATTATAAAATATAATTACATTTCTTCCTTCTCTTTCCTCCCTTCAGATCATTCCCCATATTCCTTCCCAATATCCTTCAAATTCATGGATCCTTGTACATTAATTATTATTATATTCATACATATATATTCCTAAAAATAACATGTCCAGTACATATAATATAATATGAATTGCATGTATGTTTTGGGGACTAATTATTTGCCACTCACATGGAGGCCTCAACTTTAAATAAAGAAATATGGGCACCTGAAGGAAGGTAAGATCAATTCATCATCCAGTGCTCATAGCTCTTTTGTGTAGAGCTGAGGCCTCATGGTCTTTTCGTATATTTACAGTGTGTGTGTGTGTGTGTGTGTGTGTGTGTGTGTGTGTGTGTGTGTAATATGTTGTATAGCCTGTGTGTTTCCATACATGCTTGCATACTTTTAGAGGACAGAGTACTACTTTAGGAATTGGTTCTCACCTTCACAAGTGAGTCCTAACAATTGACCACAAATCATTGGACATTATGGCCCTGCCTTCATGCCTGCTGACCTTATTTGGATCTTACATTGGTTACTTTGAGTGGAAGCCTTCAATCCCATCTGGAACAGAAGTGGTGACAGCTGTTATCATCTTCTCTTTCTTGATCTTAGGTTGTTCTATTGCACAACACAGTAAATCTAGTTAAAAGAATATGAGTTTACAAAATAGACAAATTATGAGATTCTTTTAGAGTTTTCATTTAAAATGATTAATGAATATTGGTGTAGTAGATATACTACCTTATTTGATTTAATTATTTTATATAGTATAACACATACTATAATATTATATTGTACTCATTAATTACAAAATTATAATTATTAATTAAAATATAAATGAAATGTTAATTTTAGGTAATAAAAACTGTAATATAGACATTAACAGATTAATGTCAGTCAGGAATATTGGTTCAGGTCCCTCTTCCCTCAGCCTGCAGCATGGTGGTATAAGAAGTCAGGATCACAGGTTCGGGAACCCTATTTTCACTTCTGCTATGGAGTCATCAGCAGCTGCAATATCATCAGGACTGGTGCTCCTCTGTGGGGCATTAGCTAGGATGTCATTAGGGCTTGCACCCTTTTTTTTTTTTGCTATAACTTTAGGAAAAATAAAGGAATATAGTTGTGTGAGTTATAACAAGAATCATCAGGGAAAGATTATTAATCTGGCCTTCAAACTGAGCAAATGTAATTGCCCAAGAATAACTGTTTTAAAATAACCAATCAATCTCTTGCTTGTTATAAGGAACATTGATCATAGAAGGTTCTCTGCCACACTGTCACCTAGATTTTATACTGTTCTTTTATGCTAAGTAAGCTACTGCGTCAAAACGGGTGTTTAACACCTTAACTGGCAAAAACGGGAAGGTGCAGCCATAGAAGAGGACTGTTTTGCCATAAAACTGCTGTAGGAGTAAGTTTTGTAGGTAATATACATGCTTGCCAATACTGATAATAATAAATATAATGTAATTGCTGTTTGGGTATAGCATACTCTACCTGTGTGAGAACCTGTCTGAAAGCTTCTGGAAGCTGTCTCATGGAATTTGCATTACTGTTCCCTTTAAGATTTTACATAGTGGCTCAACTTCTCCAATAAGAATAAAATATTAAAAATTTTAAGCTATCTTTTAAATCCAAGTTAAATATTTGCCTAGCTAAAAGGCAAATGGAAAGAAAGCAAGCATATTCAACAAATGGTGCTGGCATAACTGGACATCAACATGTAGAAGAATGAAAATAGATACATAGCTATAGCCATGCACAAAACTCAAGTACAAATGGATCAAAGATCTCAACATAAAACCAACCACACTGAACCTTATAGAAGAGAAAGTAGGATGCACACAAGCGCATTGGCACAGGAAACTACCTCCTAAACTTAACCCTAGTGGCACAACCACTGAGAAAAACAATTAATAAATTGGATCTTCTGAAATTTAGAAGCTTCTGTAAAGCAAAGGACACATTGAGCAACACATAACATCAGCTGAAAGAATGGGAAAAGATCTTTACCAATTCCATATTGGACAGAGGACTGATATTCAAAATTTATAAAGAAATCAAGAAATTGATTACCTTAAGAACAAATAATCCAATTTAAATAAACAGAGAATTCTCAACAGATGAATCTAAAATGACTGAAAGATGCTTAAGAAATGCTCAACATCCTTAACCATTAGAGAAATGCAAATCAAAACAACTCTGAGATTCCATCTTATACCTGTTAGAATAATCAAAATCAAAAACACTGATGACAGCTTATGCTAGAGAAAATATGGGGTAAAGGAAAATTTCTCCATTGCTGGTGAGAGTGTAAACTGGTATAGCCACTTTGGATACCAGTCTGGTGACTTCTCAGAAAATTAGACAACAATTTACCTCAAGACCCAGCAATACTTCTTTTGGGTATATACACAAAGGATACTCAATCATACCCCAAGGGCATTTGCTCAACTATGTTTATAGCAGAATTAGTTGTCCTAGCCAGAATCTGAAAATAACATAAATGCTCCTCTTTTACACGGATGTTAAATTAGCTGAGAAAGAAATCAGGGAAACATCACTTTTCACAATAGCCACAAATACCATAAAATATTTTGGAGTAACTCTAACCAAGCAAGTGAAAGACCTATATGACAAGAACTTTTAAATCTTTGAAGAAAGAAAATTGAAGATGACATCAGAAAATGGAAAGCTCTCCAATGCTCTTGGGTAGGTAGAAATTATCGTAGTGAAAATGGCAATTTTACCAAGAGGAACCTACAGATTTAATGTAATGCCTATTAAAATTTTAGAAATTTTTTTTATATATCTCAAAGGAACAATACTCAACTGCATAAAGAAAAACAAAACTTGGGATAGCCAAAACAATCTTGTACAATAAATGAACTTCTGAAGGCATCACAATCCCTAACTTTATATTCAACTACAGAGTTACAGTACTAAAAACAGCCTGACCTGGCATAAAAACAGACATGAGGACCAATGGAATCAAATTGAAGATCTATTAGCAATCCACACACTTATGAACACCAAATTTTTGACAAAGAAGCAAGAAATGGAAAATAGGAAAAAGAAAGCACATTTATCTTGCTTATTTTAATTTTAGCAGATATTCTACTGGCCTGAAGCTGCAGTTCCATAAGGCTACCTTTCAGCAGCTCCCTCCACCACTTGGCCTTCCTGCCAGGGTACTTGGAATGAGGTGCTTGGTCTGGCATTGCCTGTTTTGCCTAGGCAGGGCTGTGCTTTTAACATTTAACAGTCCCATCAGAGGCCAGTGTGAGAGGAAGCTGATAAATTTATAGGTTCTCTAAGGTGTCTGTCATTGTAGAGGCTGAGAAACTCCAGCGTGAGATCACAACTTCAGGCCATGCCGATTCTTATTATCCTTGCTTTTTTATTTTAAATCTTGTAATTATAAAATTAGGAGAATTCCTAAATCATCTCCTCTGTTAAAAGCCGTAGAATTATCCATATAGGATTCCTGACTGATGGGCCAATTGGCCTCTATGTATTTCCATAAACAGAATCCCCTTTAAAGCTTTCTGTCTCAGGCCTTTATTGGTTCCACTCACAGAATGGGTCAAATTCAGTTGACTACAGTATGTGTCCGTGGTCTACCACAATCTCAGCGATAACCTAGGTAGTTATTCGTCTAAATGCTGCATTTTTTAATTCTTTTTACCAGTTTAGCAGTGACATAGGCTGTGGCTTGGTGAAGAAAGCACCACAGGCAAAGGCAGGGCCTCATTTTGGCCTCCCTGAGACCTGGAGCCCAAATGCAGAGGTGTATATGCCGCCAGCACAGGGGCACGAATATACTATTTATAAACTCTAAATATCTTTTTTTTTGTTTTTCTTTTATTTTAGCACCTCTAGCTATTAATATATATCCAAGAAACTGTATAGATAGTTGAATACTATTTTTGTCTTATATTTATGACTATTTATAGTTTTATTTTCATTTTTCCACTTTTCTTTAAAAATTATCTACTGTTTATTTTTTAGCATCATTACTTAGCTCTCCAATGTGGTGCAATAGTTTTGAGGGTTTCCTCATGAGCTCCCTTGTATGTCTGGCCACACTTTTGTGTATTTGGGGGTTTACCAGTCAGCCATATATTGAGGAACCACCTTGACAAAATAATTTCCACCAGGGTAGGGACATGGGAAGAATTAAAAGTAAGGAGTATAAAAACACATAAAAATAATAAGACAGTATTGAGAGGATATTTTAGGAATCACTTACCCTAAAATCACCCGCATTTATTTTTTCACTACTTTTATACCTAACGTAAACTGGCAAAAAGGGTAACAAAAGTCATTATTAACATAATACAAAAGGTTAACTCACACAGTCAACTCGGAGAACCCAATCATTAACATTTTGATGTCTGGTAGGGAGGTGTTTTTAAGTAAGATAGCTAAAAACTGCCCTTTCCTAGATGACCTCATAGCTACCAAAGAAAGGAGCAAAAACACATCTACATATCCCGATCACCTGACCTCAGGATGGCATCTTATCTTAACTTCAAAAAGAGCCAGGCAAACAACCACCTCTTGAGTTAAAGGGTGCTATGAACCCTGCTAGTCTCAAACTCTCTGACTGTCAGACAAGGTAATAATTGGGCCTACATTTTTTGGCTTCCACATTTGGAGAGCATACTGTCAGCACCTGAGGCAAGGGAAGTTTCTTGCCTGGTGGCTAGTTTTGCCCAATTTGAGCAAAATCCATGAGGTGGTTCTTTGATTCCCACCATCTGTTTTGAAGTAGATTGGTTCTGCCAGGAGAAGATGAATCTCACTGTCATAAAAAGCCTTATGTCATTAAAAATCTTAAATGCTATATTCTATAGATCTCTGAAGTATTTAAAGACCATCTATCTATTTAAATTAAATGAGGCTAACTAAAGTGTGTTTCTATCTATATCTAAACCATTATTACAGGTTTAATTGTTACCTTAATTATCTTAAACAGTTTGTAATAGGAGCTTTTCAGGTTATTAATGGGATTCCATTGACCATCCTCAAACACCAGGCTATTGCCAATTCATTAAAGTTATCCTCAACAACTTCATGTAAGACAATATTGTTGAAACATCATGTGTTTGTCAGAGGACACAAGGTACCCAACTGGGAACTTTACAGCAATTATTATCATTCACATTGCTGGAAGTTTCAATAAATACTACCAAAGGAGAAAAATAATCAGTTATTTATTTGTTTTAATTATTTGATGTAATAAAGAATGGAATGTAGTGAACTGTTCAAATATACATTTGGAATTAACCCCCTTTTAAGCTTTTTTTCATAGTGGTAGTGAATGATACAGAAAAAAAAAAGAGATGGGAGTACAAGATTTACATAATTTTATATTTTTCTTTTGCAGTATTATTTTTCCTTTCAAAATATAAAGTGTTTTTTTCAGTTTGTGTTGGGTCCAATTAAGTCCTGGCCTTCAGCTGCTCTTCCCTGTCTAGAGCCTTCTAATTGAAGTCACTAGAAGATGTGCCTAGCTTAGAGGATCAGAGGATGGGATTTTCATCTGTTGGCCATTGACTGCAGGGTACTTGAGCCTCCATGGTGCTATTAAAGAGGGCTTTTGGTACCAGTGATTGGAGGTCTGTTTGTCTGTCTCTGCACGTGTTTCCTCAACCTCTAGCCCCTTGCCCGAAGCTCGGGAACTGGGTTCTAGTGCATAGAGCACAGACAGGGGTGGGGGGGTGAGAGAGGTGGAGGGTGGGAGGGTGAGGGAGGTGGGGGGGGTGGGAGAGGTGGGGGAGTGGGGGGCACATTTGGAGTCTGTGTTTTAATGTTTTCTGTTTTAATGTCTTTCAAATAAAAAAGGCTTAAAAAGTAACATTAAAAATCAGATTCAAAGAAATTAATTTTTTCTTCTCTTTTCATATGAAAAATATCTCACATTCATGTGGGCTGTGTGGGAATACATTCAAAACCTCACCCAGAGACAAACCTGTTAAATGATATTTTGAAAGACAAAGGGTTTGATCACAGTGCTCAATCATTTAAATCAGTAGTATAATTTTCTAGAAATGAATTACAAGAAATTTGGCTAAAAATTATGTTGCTACAAATGATTATTATTCAGCATGTCATAAAATATAAATTTTAAAATATAATTATGAAATATATATACATACATTTTCAAAACAGAGTATTGGCTGTCTAGAGATAATCTAAATTGGAAATTTAATGACCCATAAAATCAAGGCATTCCCTAAAATGTACTCTTACAAAAATACTTTGATTTTTTGACATAAATGTATACTGTGAGCCTTAAAATAATTTACATGAAAGCACAACATTTTAAGACTATTATATTAATGAGGCTATACAATATAGAGAAACACACATATAAATCAAAAAGATGAAAACTACAAAACTATTTTTAATGATATGAAATTTAATAGTTTTATTTTCAAAGTTTTTCCATAAGCATCATTCTCTGACTTTTACAAATGTGACCAAGAAAAGTCATTTCCCTGTTTCATTTATAATTTAATTTTAATTAGTTTTTTCAATCATTAACTTGATGCCTTCTGTTTCATTTGGAATTTCTATTACTGTAAAAAAAAGACTATGACAAAAAACAACTGAAGCAACTGAGGAAGGAACAGATTTATTTCAGGATACAGTTCTGTATCACAGCCCATCACTGAGGGAAGTCACAACAGTTAACAGAACAGTAACTTGGAGGTCTGAACTGAGGCAAAGCCCATAGAAGTATTCTGGTTGAAAGCATGCTCCTGTGGCCTTCATATCCTTTTTTATACACCGACAGAATTGTCTACCCAGAGATGGCACCACCCATAGTTGGCTTAAACCTTCGATATCAATCACAAATCAAGAAAGGACACACAAGCTTGTCAACAAAGCCAACATAGTCGAGAAGCAGCCTAAATTTTTGTTATTTCTTTCCATATATACCTTTAGCTTACGTCACAGTGACATAAAAACTAGAAAGAATTTTAGGCATTAAAGGTTGAGTTCACAATAATTTCAATCTCTCTGTCTCTGGATTTCTATCCAAATATATGACAGTTTTGTGAGATGGGACTTCTTGAAATAAGTAGTTCACGTACAGAAGGTAAAAAGTTTATACTCCTTGTAAGGTCCTTACTTTCTCTCTCTTTCTTTGTTAGACATACCTTTCAAACATCCATATTATTTTATGAGGACAATTAAATATGTATTAAAGAATCTGAAACTGTAAGCTCAAATACATTCTCCCTTCTTGGTGTTTTGCAGGTATACATGAATGTGTCAAAGAACTCTCATGCCTTATTACAGATATATCACTTACGTTGAAGAAAATTTTGAAATATACCATACAAGAACTTTGTACTCTTGTGTTTATAATCCTGTTTACATTATTAAGGCACCTGTTTAAAATGTATTGGTGTATTGCTCCATATTACAATTGAGTATACTGCAGAATAAGATGAATGCTGCAATGTCTATTGTATCAAGTTGGTTAAACCTATGTTGATTTACACTTATCAATGAATTTTCACTTTACTGTTTGCTTTCAGTATGCAAATGTAGAACCATTATGATGAAAGCAATTACCTCTCTTTATGACATATTTCCAATATACACTCTATACTTTTATGGTTTCAATATTTAATCAAGATGCATGGCCAGTAGGATGTTGCATCTGACATTCATGTTTCATTTACAATTGTTATACATAGTTTAATATGAATTTTAAGTTTTCATTTTAGTTATTTCATTTTCTGATGTGGAAATAGGTGGATGGGTAGTAGTTTTTTTTTTTACAAATTTGTGAAAAAACATACCTGTATGCATGCATTGACCCTGATTTATCAGCGTTTTCAACAAATTGCCTCAATGTTTTCTTGTCTACTACATAAAACAGTTAGTTTAGAGATAATTTATGAAACTATTAAAATTTATGAGTAACCTATGTCAAATTGTAATCATGTTTGAATGAGTGTGATATGAAAATGTTTTGGGAATTCTTACTATCTCAAAGTGATAAAGCAATATTTTTTGACTTTGAAAATGAAGGTCAAAATGATGTTAAAATTACATACACAAACATATACACCCACACAAATTGGTGTTAATTTTCTTTATTTTAAAATTAAGTCTATGCTTGAAATAAAATCTATTTAAATCAAATTTCAAACCAAGTATCAAAGAGTTCTCAACGTCTTCATTGAACATGCTACACAGAAAACTATATTCCAGGATATGTACTTAACTTTGACATTCTAGGAAACTAAATGTCAAAAACAAAAAAAGTCTACACATATAAGATAACATATTTTAAAAGGTATTCCAAAGTTCCACTTTCATGAGGATAAATGATACTTTCATATAGCAGCTGACATTGGGGTTAGAATAGACTTTCCAAGTGATAAACATTTTCAAAATGATAAGATTAATTTTCCCATGGAGTGGTGGCACAGGCCTTTAATCCTAGCACTCAGGAGGCAGAGGCAGAAGGATCTCTGTGAGGTCAAGGTCATCCAGGTTTACCAGCGCTTGTTCTGGTAATGCAAATGCTGTTAAACAGAGAAACCCTGTCTTGGGGAAAATAAGATTAGTTACATTTATTTTCTTTGTATTCATTTTGAACTATTCAAGGGGGTCAGTATGTAGCATCCTCACTTGATTTTACTTGTTCAAGCATTGATTTGAATTATGTATATGTATATACTCTAATAAATAAAAATAGAATTGACTGTACCATCAGTTAAAATTTGCTCTATGTCAAAACACCCCACATTTTTTTTTGTTCTGAAAATAAACTTTACTCTTGATATTGTACTGTGAATGAAACAGTTTTGACTTTATTTAGAATTTTAAAATCTCTTCATTTATGCTTGGATGTTTATTGCATTGGACTAGGCAGGAGTTAGCATGCTCTCGATCACATAAGTAACAATAGATATACCAACTCCTATTGAATTGTCAGGTATCAGTAACATCACCTCTAAGATCCATACAGTGTTTAGGTCTCTGCTTGTGTAGTTTTAATATTATAATATTAGCTTAAACAGCACACAAGCCTTATCTCAAATGTTGAGACTTAAGCATCAGTGCTACATATCAGGAAAGTGAATTTCTTTTTGAGCATCTGCAATCTACAGTTTCCAGAACTTTGAACACTCAACTGTCCCTCATTATGAAAACAAGGTCTGAAATCAATACCATAGTATAACAGAACCTTTTTTACTATGTGCTCTGCACTTAGCCATTTCTCAACTGTTTTTGAGCTTAAATATGGTTCTCTGACACTCCTTTACCCATTACCAAGAATTTGATTTTCATATAATGCTTAAGCCTGCATTAACACCCAACTCACAAAATTTCTCTTCTTATTGTACACTTTTGCATTTATATTTTAATTAGCAAGTAAATTTTCTAAGTATAAAGTTTGGAATATATTGGTAATAAAGTTGAGCAAATTCACTATCAAATATCTTTTTAGAAAGTATATCTTATGCTATTAGCTATTTGTTTAATATTTCTCTTTGCTACCACAATTTCAAATTTATATTAAAATGTTCTCCAGAAGAAACTATTAGTGTTGTGCTTTTTGTCTTTACATACTGTGGTACTACTGCCTCTGATGTTAAAGATTGCATTTAAGTAACCAATATTAACTTTGTGCAAAAAAATTCCAAAAAATTACACACTATATTAACTTTTCAAAAATATTCTTACATTTATTTATCTTTTGGGTGTGTGTCTCTCTCTACACTCTATCATATCATAGTACATGTGTGGAAATCACAGCACAATTTATAGGACTAAGTACCTTTTCTACCATGTGAGTTTCAGACATGGAACTCATATATTCTGGCTAACTGTCATGTTCCCTTACCCACTAAGCCACATCATCAGCTCAAATATTATTTTCAAGTAAGCATAATTATATGTTACAGGTACTTCATTTTTATATTTTTCTCCTGTAATACTTCAATATACCTTGTATATTGGTTTATATTTAAGGAGGTTCACCGTATAAACCAAAACTTTAAATTGATTATCAAATTTATTTGCTATATTTGTAAGTTTTCCATTGCAGTGAAATTTCAAATGTACAAATGAAATCTTACACTATTAAAAATAAGGCACATTTAGCCCTATTGAGTTCATAAAACCTCCTGGAATTGAAACATTCATAAAAGGCATGAAAGTGTTATTTAAATGAAACAAAAATATTTAAGAAAAGCATCAAAAAATGGTTCACTTTCTATGTGTTACTGTGTTTTATACACCAACTAAAAGTTTGGTGAGTACATTAGATCCATTTATTTAAGGAACATCTGTGTTTGCCAGGCAGTGGTGGCACACACCTTTAATTGCAACATTCAGGAGGTAGAAGCAGACTGGTCTCTGTGAGTTCTAGACCAGCCTAGGCTACTGAGAAAGTTTGAAGACAGACTCCATAACTACACAAAGAAAACCAGTCCAAAAAAGCAAGAAAAAAAAGGAATAAAGGAAAAGAAAAGAAACACCTGTGTTTTAGACTTTGAGTTAATAAGCTTTGGTGGACCTGCTTTATTTATGTTTTAACCCATTTATTCAGATAAATCTTATGAAGAGCATGCTTGTTTATTAAAATTTGTGCAAAATATTTGTTGCTTTTTTAAACAATATTTTATTAGTTCCTTGAGAATTTCAGAACATTCTACTCTACCTTCTTTTATGGAAAATATATTTTTTCTCATTTAATATATCTTGATTATAGTTTCCTTCTCCTATATAAATTCTAGTTATTTCCCTCCTCCCTTCTCATCATGACCCATTGTCTTCCTAAGTTTCATAAAAAATCAAGAGGTCTTATAAGGGATAATAATAACATAAAATATAGTAAGATAAAACAATAACACATATGGACCAGACAAAACAAACAAAAGGAAAAGAGTCCAAGAAAGTGCATAAGGAAGAAAGACACAGAACTCACTTATTTTCACACTCTGGAACTCCATAGAAAACACATTGGAATTCCTATTCTATATGCAAAGGACTCATAATGAAAAAAAGCAAAAAAGTACACACACACACACACACACACACACACACACACACACACACACATATATGACATTTCTTTCAATTACCTCCAATACTTTTTTTCCTTGGTTTTTTGAGACAGAGTTTCTCTGTATCTTTGGAGCCTACCCTGGACCTAGCTCTTATAGACCAGGCTGGTCTCAAACTCACAAAGATCGGCCTGCCTCTGCCTCCTGCCTCCTGACTGCTGGGATTAAAGGGTGCACCACCACTGCCCAGCTTCTCCCTCCAATTCTTTCAATGCAATCCCCTCTGTCAATTTTATAACCTCTGTTACTTTAGTTGTCTATGTTTGTATATTTATCCTGATTATTTAAATACAACCTGTTTAGTCAATATAATACTGCTCACATGTACATTGTTTCAGGACTGATCACTTGTTATTAGATAAAAAATTTGGGGTTCCTCACTGAAATCTTAGTTATATTTTTATTTCTGTGAATAAAACACGACTGCCAAGGCATCCTACTAAAGAAAGCATTTCATTGTATCTTGCTCACAGTTTCGGAGTGTGAGTTCATGACCACCATGGTGGACAAGATGACAACAGGCAAGCATGGTTCTGGAGTTGTAGCTGAGAGCTGATATGTTGAGGCAACAAACAAGAGGTGAGATAGTGAAGCTAACTGGAATGATATGGGATTTTTATTTGTCAAATTCCACCTCGTCCTCCAATGAGGCCATGTTTTCTAATTTTTCCCAAGCAGTTCCAACAACCATGGAACAAACCTTCAAATATATGAACCTTTTGGGGATATTTTCTTTCAAAGCACCACCCTTGGATAAAAATATTTGTTTAACTCTCAGCATTCTTGAGTTGCATTTAGTTGTTGACTTTGGATGAGACCCCGTCAGTGACATCAATCCTCAAGGTCTTGTAAAGACAGCCATCATGAGGAGATGTAATTTCATGGGTATAAATTCTCTGACAATTCTAGGAGATCTAATCACATAGCTCACTTCCAGTGTAGAATATATTCAAATACATACTCTTCATCCTACGATTCTTGGTATGTGTTTACTTAACAAATGATACGTTTGTATAAGGTCATTACTTTTGCATATATTTTAATGTATTTTTCATATATTTTCAGTTTTGGGATTTCCACTAAAATCTTTGGAATCAAATTCTAGACAGAATATGAGGTAGAGATCTAGTGTCTTCTCTAGATCTTTTCTTTGTGAATGTCCAATTTCCCCAGAATCATCCATTGAGAGGTATCCCTTTTTCTCAGCACATATTTGCAAATATTAGTCAAAAATAAGTTGATGGTAGTTGTATGCATTTAATTCCATATTGCTTATTCAAATATAGTAATTCAAGCCTCTGTTTTTTAACAAAATCATGATCTTTTTCTTACTATGTCTCGAATTTACACTGTGAAATCTTCCATATTGTTTGTTGGCTCACAATTATTTTGGTTACCTAGAATATTTTGTGTTCATTTGTGAATATCAGTAATTTTTATATTATCTTTGTAAAGAATCAACTCTTAATTCATTCAAAATTATTTGCTTTCTTCTGTTCTTCACTTCATGAATTTTTGAATTGTTCTTTATCCTTTCTTTCTAATTACCTACTTTGAGTTTAGAGTTTTTATATTTTCTAAACTAGATCTCAGAGAATCTGTCTGTCTGTATATTCAAATATTTTTCCCTTTACATTTATCTGTTTGTACATGTTCACATGTGCATGTGGAAGTTAGAATTTGACTTGGGTGTACTCTACCCTCCACCCTATCTTTCAGACATGTTTTCTTATTGAACCTGGAGCTTAACAATTTAGCTAGCCTGCTTGGCTAATGAGTACAAGTTATCCCCCATTATTTTCTGAAATTAGACTTCCATAAACCTCATGGTGGCATTTCATGGATATTGATTTATGATCTGGACATCTAAACTGAGATTCTCATGTGTTTGCAGTAAGCAGTTTACAACCTCATCCCCAAATTCCTCTTATTTTCAATCTGGGAATTTCTAGCTGCAAATCTGCTGTGAACAACTTTCACATAAAATCCAACATGTTATATTTTCATTTTCTTATTTAATCTACCCCCTGATTTGTTAAACGACCATGTATCATTCAAAAGTATGTCACTATATCTCCATTAATTTGTATATATTTTATTTTCGATGACTACATACAAGATATTATTTTGCTTACTTTTCTCTGTGTTGATACTTGCCATTTCCCTCGCAATGTAGTCTATATTAGGAACATTGTGCAGGAAGTTGTCAAGCATGTATATCCTTCAGTGTATGGGTAGAACATTGTGTAGGTTCTGTTAATTCCCTTTTATCTATAATGCCACATATCACTGAATTTTATTTCTTAACTTTTTCTGGTGACCCCACTATAGATAAGATTAGGAAACTGAAGGAATCCAGCATAATTCTACTGGGTTTCTGATTTTTTTATATGTAGTGTAGCATATTCTATGGAAAATGTCAACTGATGTACAGACCGTATGTATTTAACATTAGGATTTTTTGAATTGGTGTTAGATTATTATAATGTCAGTTATTAGCATTTCTACACTTTATTCTGTTCAAACCATGATTGAAAACTTTTTTCATCAAATATGTTTTACCATTTCATTCAAAGACTGTGTTTTTCTTTGTCATTGAATTGCTGAAGGAAAATATAGAGATCTTAGTTTCCAGTGTAACTTGATAGTCTTCCATGTGTTTTTAGAATTGAAAACCATCACTGATTAGAGTTACTGTGTACATTATCAATTAATTCTTTTTATTTTGCTCCTTTGTAATATTTGCTCATTTCTTAATCTTAATTTTAAATTGACTGTTCTAGAACTGTGTGTTCTTATTTCAGTTAATTCATTGGTATATTTATTTACTTACTGTATCCCTTAAAGCATCTTCTGAAGTAATGATTCAGAGATCCTGAGTTTCTATAATTTGCATTGGTGATGATATTATTTTTTCCACTTACAAAATATAGCCTTGATAGCTATAGTAATCTAGGCTGACAGCTCTTTACTCTTAACACTTGAAATATATCACTCCATGAAGTGCTAATAGAATATCATTTTGTGTATATTGTTAAATTTACATAAAGTTTTCTCAGAATTTTTATCAGAATTTTATTTAGGATTTTCACATCAATATTCATGAGTGAGATTGGTCTATATATCTTTCTAGTAGTGTCTTTCTGTGGTTTGGGTATCAGGCTGATTGTAGCCTCACAAAAAGAATTTGGCAATGTTCCTGCTGTTTGTATTGTGTGGAATATTTTGAGGAGTATTGGTATTAGTTCTTCTTTGAATGTCTGGTAGAATTCTGAGCTGAAATCTTCTGGTTTCCAGCTTTTTTTTTTTTTTTGGTTGGGAGACTTTTTGATGAGTGTTTCTATTTCTTCAGCAGTTATATAGGTCTGTTTAATTTGCTTATCTTATCTTGATTTAATTTTGGTAAGTGATATTTTTTCCAGAAAGTTTTCCAATTTTGTGGAGTACATGTTTTCAAAATATGACCTGAGGATTCTCTGTGTTTCCTTCATGTCTGTTGTCATGTCCCCCTTTTCATTTCTGATTTTATTAATTTGAATATTCTCTCTCTAGTTTTGGTTAGTTTGGATAAAGGTGTGTCTATTTTGTTAATTTTATCAAAGAGCCAACTCTTTGTCTCATTGATCCTTTGTATTGTTTGCATTGTTTCTATTTTGTTGATTTCAGCTCTCAATTTGATTATTTCCTGCTATCTAGTTCTCTTAGATGAGTTTGCTTCTTTTTGTTCTAAAGTTTTCAGATGTTCTGTTAATTCACTAATATGGGAATTTTCAAGCTTCTTTATGTAGGCATTTATTGCTATGCACTTTCCTCTTAACACTGCTTTCATGTGTTCCATAAATTTGGGTATGCTGTGTGGTCATTTTCATTAAATTTTAGGAAGACTTTAATTTCTCCCTTTATTTCTTCTTTGACCCATTGATGATTCACATAAATATTGTTTAATTTTCATGTGTTTGTGGGATTTCTAGTTTTCCCAGAGATGTAGGGATGGTACATAATATATGAAAATCTGTCAATGTAATCCACCATATAAACAAAGTAAAAAATAACAACCACATGATTATGTCATTAGATGCAAAATAGCTTTTGACAAAATACAACAGCCCTTCATGATAAAGGTCTTGGAGAGAGCAGGGATACAAGGAACATACCTAAACATAATAAAGGCAATATACAACAAGCCAACAGCCAACATCAAACTAAATAGAGAGAAACTTTCATTGATTATACTGAAATCAGGAACAAGACAAAGTTGTCTACTCTCTCTATATTTATTCAACATACATCTTGAAGTAATAGCTAGAGCAATAAGACACCAAAAGGAGATCAAGGGGATACAAATGAGAAAAGAAGAAGTCAAACTCTTACTGTTTGCTGATGAAATAATAGTTTACATTAGCAATCCCAAAAATTTTACCAAGGAACTTCTACAAGTCATAAACACTTTTAATAATGTTGCAGGATACAAGAATAACTCAAAAAATCAGTAGGCCATCTGTACACAGATGATAAAAAGGCAGGGAAAGAAATCAGAGAAACAACACCCTTCACAGTAGCCCTAAATAGTATAAAATATCTCAAAGTAACTCTAACCAAACAAGTGGAAGACTTGTATGACACGAACTTTAAATCTTTATATAAAGAAATTGAAGAAGACACCAGAAACTGAAAAGATCTCTCATGCTCTTCAGTAGGCAGAATTAACATAGTAAAAATGGCAAACATACCAAAATCTATCTCCAGATTCAGTGCAATACCCATCAAAATTCCAGCAAATTTTTTCACAGAACTTAATGGTACTCAAATTCATATGGAAAAGCAAAAAACCCATGATAGCCAAAATAACCATGTACAATAAAAGAACTTCTGGAGGCATCACAATCCCTGACTTCAAACTCTACTGAAAACAGCCTAGTATTGACATAAGAACAGACAGGAGGACTAAAGGAACTGAATCGAAGACCCAGATATTAATTCACATGCCTTTGAACATCTGATTTTGACAAAAAGCAAAAAAAATCAAATGGAAAAAATAAAGCATATTTAACAAATGGTGCTGGCATAACTGGATATCAACATGTAGAAGAATGAAAATAGACACATATCTATCACCATGCACAAAGCTCAAGTCCAAATGGATCAAAGGCCTCAATATAAAGCCACACTGAACATTACAGAAGACAAAGTGGGAAGTACACTTGATTGCATTGGCAAAGGAGACCACTTCCTAAATATAACTCCAACATCACAGACACTGAGAGAAACAATTAATAAATCGGATTTCCTGAAACTGAAAAGATTTTGCAAAACAAAGGATACAGTCAACAAGGCAAAATGACAGCTTAGAGAATGGGAAAATATCTTCACTAACTCCACATCAGACAGAGGTCTAATCTCCAAAATATACAGAGAACTCAAGAAATTGGTCATCAAAAGAACAAACAATCCAATAAAAAGTGGAGTACAGACCTAAACAGAGAACACGCAGTAATCTAAAATGGCTGAAAAACACTTAAGGAAATGTTCAACATCCTTAGTCATCAGAGAAATGCAAATGAAAACAACTCTGAGATTCCATCTTATGTCTGTAAGAATGGCCAAGATCAAAAACACTGATGACAACTTATACTGGAGAGGTTGTGGGGTACAGGGAATACTTCCACATTGCTGGTGGGAATGAAAGCTGGTACAGCCCCTTTGGATGCCAGTGTGGTGATTTCTCAGAAAATTAGGAAACAACCTTCCTCAAGAACCAGTAATAATATTCCAAAGGATGCTCAATCATGCCATAAGGATATGTGCTCAACTATGTTCATGGAAGCATTGTTTGTCATATCCAAAACCTGGAAACAACCTAAATGCCCCTCAACTGAAGAATAGATAAGGAAAATCTGATACATTTACACAATGGAGTACTACATAGAAGAAAAAAAATGACATCTTGATTTTTGCAGGAAAATGGAGGGCACTTGACAACATTATTTTGAGTAAGGTAACCAAGACACAGAAAGACAATTATCAAATGTACTTACTCATAAGTGGTTTTTAAACATAAAGCAAAGAAAATCAGTGTACAAATCACAATCCCAGAGAACTTAGACAACAATGAGGATAATATGATGGACTTATATAGATCTAATCTACATGGGAAGTAGAATAAAACAAGATCTCCTGAGCAAATGTAGAGCATGGGGACCTTAGGGGAGGGTTGAAGGAGGGGGAGAGTCAAGGAGGAGAGCAGAGAAAAAAATAGAGAGCTCAATAAAAATAAAAAAGTCTCTTATTTTAATCATTAAAAATAGAATCTTTCATGCTGATTATAAAATTATTCCACATATGAAATAAATCTTATATGGCTGTTTTATATTTTTAAAAAGAAACGTAAAGTAAAACAATTATTTTACAAATGTTGAAAAATGAATTGCCAATATTTTTATTTGGTATGATATAAGATACAGTATTTTAAAAGCTTTATTTAAGAACAATATTTGTCTCATACTTTCATAAGACCTGTAACTGATATGACTAATTTTTTCTATGTTCTAAAATTATCCAAGTAGATATTATTATTTCATTCAAAAACATTAAAAATGATTAGGGATGAGGAAATCATAAAACACATATTGGTATCTTAAATGATGAATAATATTACACATTTGAACAATGTTGACTACTTAAGAAACTCGTTGCTCTTTTAAATAATTCTGTATTCATAAAAATCCAGCACAATATCAATAAGTAGTAGTTGTTTTTTTGTTTTGTTTTTGTTTTTGTTTTTGTTTCTTTCTCTTTTTTTGTTTTTCGAGACAGGGTTTCTCTGCAGCTTTAGAGCCTGTCCTGGAGCTAGCTCTTGTAGACCAGGCTGGTTTCGAACTCACAGAGATCCGCCTGCCTTTGCCTCCCGTGTGCTGGGATTAAAGGTGTGTGCCACCACCGCCTGGCTTAGTAGTTGTTTTTTAATGATCAACACTAAGCACTCTTGAAGTTTGCAGTTCTTGAGATTTCCATTGAGAGTTAATCACATTGCGAAATTGTCAATCATGTAATGATATGTTTTCCATAAATATCTTTTCCATCAAATCATCTGTCAGCTAGAAGCCTAGTATTTACAATTCTAATCAATACAAGAAAGTATATTTTATTCTAGTTATGAAAATTATCCTTTTCCAAAAATTTGAAGTAGTTTGTTTGGAAAGGAACTCTATCTTTGTGATTTAAAATTTTAAAAAATGCCATATTGAAAATTTAGAAAAATAATGTATGTATAAGATAAAGTATTTTATCACAGTAGCTTTAATATTTTAATCTACTTATCCTTGGGCATATTTTGATGCATATTTATATAACATTTACTTCAAATAACTACAAGTGTAAGGGAATTAAAATATTGTAAGACTAATTTTATGTTAAAATTATACTTATTGAAGATTGGCTGTAATGATTATCTTATTTGGCATTAAAATTTAACATGAAAACTGGGAACCATTTTTAGTATTAAAATTTTAAAATATATTCATTAACATTATAAACTTTATTTCATTTTATGAGATTATAACACATTTATGTTACTTCTACAATCTCTCCCTTCCCTCCCAATGCTCTGTGTACCCTTTTATGCTCTCTTTTAATTAAATGACCTCCTTTTCACTAATACATAATACTATATATATAAATACAACATGGTCAGTCTTTTTTTGGTAATAGATAAAGAATTGGTGTTCTATACCCAAGGGAAGAATGTTTCTCCTACTCTAAACATTATTTAGTTGTCTGTACTTCTTTGCATGTGGTTAACTTTTTATCCACCTTCCCTCCAAGAAAGTCTTAAATATAAAGTATTGTCTTTGCATATAAAAAAGTAATAATGCAATTATATATAACATATATATGATATATATATATATATATATATGAGAGAGAGAGAGAGAGAGAGAGAGAGAGAGAGAGAGAGAGAGCCAAAATAAAGAATAACTGTTAAGTGCTTTTTTAAACAATCTGTACATTTCAACAGTGAAAAGTTCAATCCTCAAACACTGAAGGGATTCAAGATATACTTCAGCACTAAGGAGAATATACTAATGCCCCTTCTGGGGTTTGTGGAAACCCAAACAAATGTGACAGAAACTCTTATCAGAACACACATACTGATGAAAATAAATAAACTTTCACTCAAGAACCTTCACCTGGCGATGGATGGAGATAGAGACAGAGCACCACATTGGAGCACCGGACTGAGCTCCCAAAGTTCTGATGAGGAGCGGATGGAGAGAGATCATGAGAAAGAAAGTCAGAACCATGAGGGATGCGTTCACCCACTGAGACGGCAGGACAGAACTAATGGGAGACCACCAAGTCCACTTGGAATGGGACTGATGGAACATGCGACCAAATCGGATTCTCTGAGGGTGGCTGATGGTGGAGGCTGACCGAGGAGCCAAGGACAATGGCGATGGGCTTGGTCTCTACGACATGGACAGGCTCTGTGTGAGCCTTGTCAGTTTGGTTGCTCACCTTCCTGGACCTGGGGGGAGTTGGGAGGACCTTGGACTCAACATAGTGTAGAGAACCCTGATGGCTGTTTGGCCTCAAGAGGGAGGGAGTGGGGGTGTGGGTGGAGGGGAGGGGAGGGAAGGGGGAGGAGGAGGGGAGGAGATGGCAATTTTTAATAAAAAATAAATAAACTGGGAAAAAAAAGAAAAAAAAAGAATCACATAAATAAAAGTTTCTAAAATTTTGATCTTCTGGTAAGTTTCCAATAAAAAATGAAGAATTTAGAAAAGATAAAAAAATGTTAAGTAAGCACAGTAATATCTTTATTTTATGTTATTTTCAGTTGTTTTTCTTTGTACTCTTTATTGTTTTATTTTGAGGTGATAGCTTTCTCTGTAGTCTGGACTTGAATGCAAGATCCCCCTCTTTAGTTTTGGGTTTAGGGATTGATGGTGTAAACAAGGTAGTGTCTTTGTCTTAGCTTATTTTTATTAACATTTTCACATTTTATTGCTGTGGGATAATACTCTTGTACCCTGTAAGGATTTGTCAGCTGTATTGGTATAATTAAATGGTGTTAGGTAAATAGTTCGGTCTTGTTTAGTAACTGTAGGAAATGACGATACTGTTTTACCTTTAACAATGGAAACTTACACAAAGCATGAGATAGCTTCAGTCAAATGTATTGTACTTATTTCTCATTGCAAATTGCATTTAAAATTTTACTTCACTTTATATTTCTGCTTACATTATTATTTGCTATTGTTTAATATCTAAAACTTATTGTTGACGTAGAAATTCTAAAATGAGTTTTTTATTTTATTTCAAAAGCAACAAAATACAGAAAAATAAAATCCCAGTTAATGAAAAATGTTTGTAATTTTCTTTTTTATCAAATAGGTCATTTTCCCAATATCCCCAAATGTTTGCTGCATATTAGTAAAAATCATGCTGCTCATCTAATAGTCTATCCCACCATTTTTGTGTAAATATTTATTTATTTTTATTTTTACTGTACATAGGTCTGTGTATCCAATTAGGATGTTATGTGTATGTGCACATGCATATGCAGGTTTAAGTCTGAGTATAAGTGTACGTGTATGAATGCAGGTGCTTGTGGGGTCAGAGAGAAGGTAGATCCTAGAGTGGTAGTTGAATGGTTCTGTGAATTTACAGATGTCAGTGCTGGGCATGAGCAGGAAAAAGATGGAACTAGAAAAAAAGTCATACAGAATGAGATAATCCAGACATTGAAGGAAAAAGTCAATAATAAACATGTCAACCTGTAATCCATAGAAAAACAGAGGTAAGGGACTAGGGGAGGCAGCCATATGTCCCCAGGAAAGGGAAATAGAGGGTATTTATGCTTGGATGTGAGGGGTCTTGAACAGAAGGGTCAAGTGGTGAGGAAGAGGAAAGAGGGGACAATGCAGGGGATACAGGGAGATACAACAAAAATAAAGGACAATTTGAGAGGTAGTATGAGAATTTACTATAGTAGAAACTTGAATGTAATATGCATGAAATCTCTAAATAATGGAGGAAACAGAGTCCCAACTGGACATTTCTTGCCACCAAATGAATCTTCCAGTACCAGAACCAGAGCTAATGAATTATCTGTTGGCTGTAGGGGTCCAATGGGAAACCACAAACAACCCTGGCTGTTGCCAAACTATAGCTTGCTCTTCACAAACTGTCTGCAAGGCCCTATTGCTGAAGAAAAACCCATACAACTCATTGGACACGAGGAAGTACAGCTCATACCTACATAGAAACTTCACCTTTAAGAGGTAGAATCTTTGGTATAGAAAAAAACTCTGTACACTACCAAAGGAGACCAATAAACACCAAATATCCACAAATTCTTTCAAGCCCTGCCTGAAAGATACTTGTGAAGATAGACCAGGGACCAAGGGTAAAACTGAAAGATCTTCTAAAATTAAAGGAACAATAAAATGACTCCTAATGATACTCTGTTATACTCATAAAAATGTTTCTTCAGCTAGCTTCTGAGATGCTTTCTCTTGCAGAAGATAGGAGCACAAACAGAGACCTACAGTCAGAAATTATGCAGAGAATGAGAAAACTTGGTACACCCAGCACTAAACAGGATTTCTCCATCAAATCCTTCTCTCCAATGGCTCAAGGTATCCCTTTAAAGAGAAGTCAATAAATGTAAGAGCCTCAGAGAATGGAGGACACCATGAAAAATGTACTCTCAACCAACAGAGTGGATGCATGTAGGAACTCACAGATGTTTTGGCAGCATCAATAAGGCTTTCAGGGTCTGTGCCAGATGGGAGTCTTGCAGCTCAGGCATGTGGACACGTGTCTTTGTCACTTACTCAGAAATTATCTCCAGTTGATAATTACTTGCAAATGAAAGTTTGGTTTTCTGCATGGCAATCTCACTGAGGAAAGAAACTACTCTTTGCTTAAGCTCTTGTTGAAAGTCTAAGTTGATCTTACTAGCTAAGAAAAGGACAAAGAGTAAAAAATGCCTGATAAATGATGATATACTTTATTTATTAAAATAATATTGTGTTACCTACACTATATGGATGTTTATGACATACATTGTCGTAGTCTAATATTTATTTTTTGTTTGTTTATTTATTTATGTGAGGAGCAGGAGTATACCACTGTGTGCATGGGTGAGGTCAGATGATTGCTAAAGAATACGTTCTCTTCTTCCACATCACAGAGTCTCTGGATGGAACTCACACTGAACTTGTCTTTTAAGGTTTAACAAAAAATACATTAAATTGTTGAACCACCTCTCTAGCCATTATAACAAATATCTAATGTGAACTCAGGATCTTCAAGATGGTTGTAATATTAATCCCATTATTTCCAGATTTAATTATAGTAACCCCTAATATCATCTAAACTATATGACCTATGTGCAGGCCATATTTTCCTTGATATCTGATTTGGGCTCATCTAGCATTATATTTTTTGTTTATTTGTTTGCTGTTCCAAATAATGATTCAAATTCCAGGCTTTTATAGACACTGCTTTCGTAAACTCATGATCTTTATGCTTCTTTCTGTCTTTGAAACTTTGAAGGACAAGATTTTCCAAAAAGCTCAGCTACTGAATTTCGTGATAACTCAAGTAATAATAAATAATAAATGTAAATATTTTCATTGTGTTGTAATAACAATTTTGATCCCAAAGAACTTAAAATGTAAATAAATCAGGCCAGGATTTTCTCAATTCCTCAACATCAAAGGTCTAAATTAGCCCTCTCCAAAAAAGGTTTATCTTTTCTTTCTCTCTCTTTTCATTTTTTCTTCAATGGTGCACAATGTCTAACATTTAATAGAAAACTGAATTGGGAAATATCAGACATGTATACATGCTGAAGTAATTATCATATGGTCAGTAGTTTAGACAACATTAAAATGTATTCAGAATCTGGAGAGCATATGTTTAGTTTTGATGAATAAATACTTTATAACTAGTGAGTTCACATGATTGGTAGCTGATGAAATATTTATGATAGATATTTGAACAATTATAATTGCATATGTTATTTTTCTCATTAACTTTATATACCAAACAAGAAATGAACATGTGATTGAAAACATACTGGCTTGTTTCTTCATTACCATGCAAAGAATTGCAAGCTATCTCCAAGATTTCATTTCTTTTTTGATTTAAAAAAAACTATTTCTTGTTCCATGTATAATTCCTATTTATTCAGTTATGTAGTATGCACGCATTTCCTGAATATTCTAATTCTGACCTACTTGTTTCAAATAAATAAACCATCTGAAAGTCAAATCTTGCAGCTAATATGTGTCTCTATAATGTATTTAAATGCGCTCGTCACTTTTGGTTCCATTTCCTGGGCACTAAGCTGACATTTTCTGCAGTCTCCCTTCCTCAGTCCATCTCTTTATCTCAGCTACCAACATCCCCAGCACCCTCTCAGTGGAGAATAATTGGCCACAGAGGCCAGAAAGACAGGTATGTAAGTTTCACCTTCCTTTCTGATCTCCAATATGAGTTCCCCAGTCTCATGACAGTGCTTTAGTAGACAAACTCCATGGGCCTGTATTTCCTCTCTTCAGGATGCCTTCAGCCCATGGCCAAATAATTATAGCTCATAGCATTTCAATTGTGTCAGTTACCAACATCTAGAAAAGAAGTCCTACCCAGGACACTCGTGGCTATTCTTGGCAGGTACACAAAATTATGTCATGCCAGAAAACTCAGAAGCACCAAAGTCATAAGATCAAGAAATGAGAACAGAAACTAAGGAATGGAATGTCTGCCCAACAGTGACAATATCAAATATTAATACCTTGAATTAAAATCACCCAAAATACAGACAAGTAGATGCCACAGTAGAATTTAAATCAATAACAGCCATGACAAAATGGCTTCATTAGAGACCAACAACACTATTAAACCATGAAAAATACAATATTAATAACTAAACCACACCCTTTAAAGCTCTAAAACACAAAGAAGAAATAATGCACAAAAGGGGTAGAAGGAAGTAACCAAATTCATGTCTGAAGTCTATAAAATAGAAACAAACACAAAACATTACAAAGAATTAAAGAAACAAGCCCACCTCCCAAACCAAGAAGCTATATCCAACTAATAACCATTCCCCAAAGGAATATACGTTCTTTTCATCAGATTTTTACTGGGTACGCGGAGTACTCTGAAGGTCAGACTCCAGGTTATTGAGGAATATTTGTTTATACTACATGAAGATGTATCTATGTTTTACCTCACCTGATGAAAGCACCTGACTGATTTAATTAAGAGTTGAATGAACAATAACTAATAAGGAGAGTTTGGGTGGAATTTCCAGGCAGAGAGGGAAACTCAGGGTTAGGATCTGGTGCAGGAAGGAACAGCAGCAAGACACGGAAGAAGTCAGACATATATTATGGATGAAAGTTAACTAGACACTTGGCAGAAAAGAGATTAATAGAAATAGGATAATTTAAGCTATCAGAGCTAGTTAGAACAAGCTTAATCTAAAGGCCAAACTTTCATAACTAATAATGAGTCTTCATGTGATTACTTTGGTGTTGGTGGTCCAGAAAAGAAGTCTGGCTACACAATGTCCACCAGGAGATGGCCAAACAAAACATACTCATTGGCATCTTTGGAGTTTCTTTGTCTTATAAGTTCTAGCAGGGAATCATTTTAATTCTTTATCTTACAGATCTTAGGCAAAAAAACATTATGTGTTCATGTTTTGTGTTTTCAGGAGACTCATGCATATGAACACGTGTGTCTTTGTCTCTACATGTGTATCTGATGCTTTTGGGGGTCTCTTTTCTTCTTTTTTGTTTTTGTCCAATTATTGTTGTTTTGTTTTGTTTTATCTTATACCTATTTATTTTCTAAGAGAAAAAAAGTTTGTGAATTCTGTTAAGATGAATGGTGAAAAAAATATTGGAGGAGTTGGGGTAGATGAAACAATGGTTAAAATATAATATAAGGAATATTTACATTCTGTTTAAAAGAAGAATGTAACTATCTCTTTGCACCTACAAAAATATGCTAATGATTTGAAATGAAACTGTTACTTCATTTGATAAATCTAATGTATAAATTTGACACAAGATATTAGGTTTATAAACAATATCATCAGATAATTAACATAAGACTATATTTATAGATTGGAAAAGTATCATTATAAATGAAATTATTAAGCCCCAAAATAGGTGAACATAGTAAAAAATAGTAAAAAGAAAAAGAAACTCATTTGAGAAAATAATATTCACAGCACTTAAGAAATACACGGCATCTCTCAGACAGAGGTCTGATCTCCAAAATATACAAGGAACTCAAGAATTTGGTCACGAAGAGAACATAATCCACTGAGTAGTACTCTAATTCATAGATGTGCCACTCTTTCATTATCCATTCTTTCATAGAGGGGCATCTAGGTGGTTTCTAGGTTCTGGCTATTACAAATAAAGCTGCTATGAACATAAGGGGTAGAAGGAAGTAACCAAATTTATGTCTGAAGTCTATGAAATAGAAATAAACAAATGCTTTTGTAGTATGATTGGGCATCTCTTGGGTATATTCCCAAGAGTAGTATTGCTGAATCCTGAGGTAGGGTGATTCCCAATTTCCCGAGGAACCACCACACTGCTTTCCAAAGTGGTTGCACAAGTTTGCATTCCCACCAGCAATGGATGAGTGTTCCCCTTACTCCACATCCTCTCCAGCAAAGGCTATCATTGGTGTTTTTGATTTTATCCATTCTGACAGAAGTAAGATGGAAACTCAAAGTTGTTTTGATTGGCATTTCCCTGATTGCTAAGGAGGTTGAATATGACCTTAAGTGTCTTTTGGCCATTTGAACTTTTTCTGTTGAGAATTCTCTGTTCAGTTCAGTACCCCATTTTTAATTGGGTTAATTAGAATTTTAATGTCTAATTTCTTGAGTTCTTCATATATTTTGGAGATCAGACCTTTGTCAGTTGTGGGGTTACTACTCAGTGGTAAAATACAATGACATCTTGAATTTTGCATGCAAATGGATGGAAATAGAAAACACTATCCTGAGTGAGATAACCCAGACCCAAAAAGATGAATATGTTATGTACTCACTCATTAGTGGACTTTAGCCATAAACAAAGGACATTAAGCATATAGTTCACAAGCCTAGAGAAGCCAAATAACAAGGTGAACCCAAAGAAAAACACATGTAGATCCTCCTGGAAATTGGAAGCAAACAAGATCACTGGGCAAAAGTTGGCAGCATGGGGGTGGGGGTATGAGTAAAGGTGAGACTGAGAGAAAGCAAGATGGGGAGAAAGAAGGGAGAAGGGAAAGACTGGGGAGAGCTTTGGGGGGTGGGAGGGTGGAGGTGGAGGAAGGGCAGATATAGGAGCAGGGAAGAAGATATCTACATTAAGGGAGACATTTTAGGGTTGACAAGAGACTTTTCTCTAGAGGGGATCACAGGTGTCTATGGGGATGTCCCTGGCTATGTCCTTGGGCAGCAGAGGAGAGGGTGCCTGAACTGTCCTTGCCCCACTATCACAATGATGATTATCTTGAATATCACTATAGAATCTTTGTCCGGCGACCAATGGAGATAGAGACAGAGACTCTCATCCGAGCACTGGACTGAGCGCCCAAGGTCGAGTTGAAGAGCAGAAGGAGAGAGAACATGAGCAAGAAAGTCAGGTTGGCCAGGGATTGGTCCACCCACTGAGGCAGTGTGCCTGTTCTAAAGGGAGCTCACCAAATCTAGCTGGACCGGGACTGAATGAGCATGTGATCAAACCGGACTCTCTGAATGTGGCTGACAATGGGGGCTGACTGAGAAGCCATTGATAAAGGCACTGGGACTTGTTTCTACTGCATGTACTGGCTCTTTGGGACCCTAGTCTATTTGGATGCACAACTTCCTAGGTCTGGATAGAGTAGGGAGGGCCTTGGACTTCCCACAGGGCAGGGTTCCCTGCCCTCTCTTAAGGAGGGAGGGGAATGGGAGGAGGAGAGGAAGTGTAAATTTTGGAATGGAAAAATAAAAAAAATTAAAAAAATAAAAAAGAAATAAAAAATAACACATAAATCCAATAAAAAAAAACTGGAGTACAGACCTAAACAGAGAACTCTCAACAAAGGAATCTAAAATGGCTGAAAGACATTTAAAGAAATGTTCAACATCCTTAGTCATCAGAGAAATACAAATCAAAACAACTTTTTATTTCATAGAATATGTTTAGTTTGAGTAGTTTCTGTATTAGTATTTCAACACTGGACTGAGCTCCCAAGGTCCCGATGAGGAGCAGAAGGAGCGAGAACATGAGGGAGAAAGTCAGGAACGAGAGGGGTGCGTTCACTCATGGAAACGGTGGGACAGAACTAATGGGAGATCACCAACTCCAGTTGGAATGGGACTGATGGATCATGCGACCAAACCCGTCTCTCTGAGTGTGGCCAACAGCGGGGGCTGACTGAGAAGCAAAGGACAATGGCTCTGGGCTCTGATTGTTCTTCATGGACGGGCTCTGTGGGAGCCTTCTCAGCTTGGTCGATCACCTTCCTGGACCTGGGGGGAGGTGGGAGGACCTTGGTCTTAGCATAGAGTGGGGAACCCTGATGGCTCCTTGGCCTTGAGAGGGAGGGAGGGGAGGTATGGGTGGAGGGGAGGGGAGGGAAGGGGGAGAAGGAGGGGAGAGAAGGGGGAGAAGGAGGGGAGGGAGGGGGGAGGAGGAGGGAAGGAGATGGAAATTTTTAAATATAAAAAAAATAAAAAAAAAAAAAAAAAAAAAAAAAAGACCTGGGAGAGCTAAGCACTGAATACACCTTGTTTTAGTTTGGGTTTCCATTGCTTTGAGGAAACACAATAACCCTGATAACTCTTAAAAAGAAAAACATTTCATTGGACTGGGTTAGATTTTCAGATAATTAGTTCTTGATTATCATGCAGGACATGGTGGTGTGCAGGCAGACATAGTATTGGATAAGAAGCTGAGAGTTCTATATCTTGATCAACAGATAGCAGGAGTCTCTGTGCCACGATAGTCATAGCTTGCACATAGGAGAACTCAAAGCCCAGTCCCACAGTGTCATGCTTCCTCTACTAAGGTCATAACCTACTCCAACAAAGCCACAACTCTTAATATGTGCCACACATTATAGACCAATCATTCAAACACACAAGTCTATGGGGGCTATAACTTTTTAAACCACCACAGATGTGAACATGATTTAAAATGAAGATTTAATGATTATGCAAACTCAACTCTTTATTATAGACATATTTGAATTGTTCATATACTACTTTTAGTTCATATGTACTTACAAATTTAATAATTTCTTTTAGATATTCCATATATTAGAACATAGGCTTTCAAAACATGCCTAATGATACTCTGAATCAACAACATCTTTTGTTATAGTATATTACTTTGGGATCCAAAAAATTTAATATTTTGGGTCCTTGTAAACATAGCTGAAATATATATATATATATATATGTATATTTTATACAATACAGTACATCATAGCTAAATTTTTCTCATTTCATTATTTTTTCAAATTAATTGATTTTCTGTATACCCCCCAAATATTACTAAGCACTAATGATTTAATAGTGTTTTGGTTATGCTCTATGAGTTTTTTTTATTTTATTTAATGAATTTTTATCATGTTTTTGGTTGGTCATTGTGTTCTACTGTGATGAGAAAATCATATCAACTATTTTCTTGCATTGTTTTGTATCTTCAAAGGTGATCTTGTTTTAGTGAAAATTTTAGGCTAGAGATATTTCTCAGTCTCTAAAATGCCTGTAATTCAGGAATAATGTTGTAAATCCAGATCTCCAAACCCATATTATATAAAAAATGAAATAGGCAAGGTGATTAGAAGTGTAACACCAGCAATAGGTGGTTAGCATAGTTAGCATATATTGGCTAACTTTTTAGTCATTTTCCACCTTTATTTTTTTGAAACTGCTTTTCTAACTTTATTAGAAGTTTGTTAAATTTTGCTAGACTGGATGTTAGTTGATCTTCAGGTATATTCCTTCAGATATGCAACTCTGATAATTCTTCACTGCTTTTATTTTCTGCATTATTTGACTAATATTAAGAATGGTATATTGAAGTACCGCTCTTTTATAAGGAAGAGATTGTTCTGTCTCTTTCTATTTGATTGAATTTATTTCACAAAACTATGTATATTAATTTTCAGCACATAGGTCTTAAATTTGCAGTACTCTCTTGTTGAACAGTTTACTTATCAAAATGAAAAGTCTCTCATATTTCCTAACTAGGTTTGATTTAAAATATGTTTTGTAAAATATTAGCATAAACATATGCATGACTTATAAATCTATTTGTATGTAATGTATTTTATTACTTTTCACTGTAATGCTGAGATTGTTTTGGTCTGTAATGGTGTTTCTTGCAAACAATGATTGCATGGATTTTGTTTTGATTTTATTGATGTTTGTATTTCAATATAATCTGATATTATGTGTTTTTTGCTTAGAAAATTGAGCTCACCAAATTGCAGAATCATTATGACTGATGTATATTATTCTCCATAATTTATCTAATTATATAATAGATAGTAAATACCTGATCATTTGTCAATAACTTACTAAAATGAAACTTATTACTCACTTTGATTCACTTCAGGATATGTTCATATTTCTCTTATTTGGGATTTCTATATGACCTGGTGCAATTTTGGCTAGTTTATGAAAGATATCTTTTATAAGTATAGTGATCTATGCTTGTAGCTACTCCCTTTCATACCTTTACATATACCATGATGTGTTTTTATGGTTTGGAAAGTTTCTATTGAGAATTATTCTTATCATAACATGCATCATAGCTAGGAGTTTCTAGTCCTGTAAAGAGACACTATGACTAAAGCAGGTCTTTTTTAATTTTTTTATTTTAAATTTATTTATTTATTTATTTATTTTTGGTTTATTTGAGACAGTTTCTCTATAGTAATATTTTATCATTTTATATGCCAATCACAGTTTCTACTCCCTTTCCTAGTCTGTCTTCCTCCACCTTTCCTCTCCACCTTCCATGCACTTCTTAGAAAGGGTAAGGCTTTGCAACAGCTCTTAATTAATAAACTAAAGCATTTAATTGTGGGTGCTTAGAGGTTTAGTCTGTTGTCATCCTGGTGGAAAGAACGGGGGCACAACTGGTGGTGGAGTACTAGCTGCAAGCTCTACATCTGGATTTGTAGGCAGCAGGAAGAGAAAATGATGTAGTGGGCCTGGCTTGAGCTTCTCAAGCTTCAAAGTGCACCACCAGTGAAATATTTCCTCCAGCAAGTCCAGCTACTACAACAAGGCCACATGGCCTAATCCTTTCAAATAATGCCATTGCCATTCCTTATAAGTCTATGGGGGCTATAAATTACTGCATTTTACTCTTGCTTGTTTAAGCTTGTAGCAATATCCTAATGCAACATGAAATTAGTCTATCTTTAAAAGTTTCCAGAGTTTATCACAGCCTCACTGTTTAAAAGTCCACAGTTCAAAGTGGGAGCTCACAGACTCTGGGGAGTCTGCATTCTCTTTTTGATAGTTTCTCTCATTTTCTAAGTTTGTCTGTCCTGTAACTTGACATGCAGAACAGGTTATCCTCAAACTCAGAGATCTGCCTGCCTTTGTCTCTAGAGTGCTGCCATGAGAACAGGCCCTAACCTTTTCTTTAATTCCTTTTCATAAGTTGTAAACTTAGCTGGTTATCACTCTTTTTATTGCATTTAGCCTTAGGTTTTTCTCTTTTTTTATTAATTTTTTCCCAATCTGAACACAGTTTTACCTCCCTCTGTCTTCTTCTTTCAGTTCTTTCCCCCAACCCCACCTCACAGCTACCATCTACTCCTCCTCCTTTGTTTTCAGGAAAGGTCAGGCCTCCTGTATACATCAGCCAGTCATGGCATATCAAACAGTAAGACTCGCCACTTTCTCTAGTATAAAGTTTAGATCAGGCAACCTCACTGGGACAGGAGGATCCCAAAAGCAGGTTACAGAGTCAGAGAGAGTTCCTGCTCCTACTGTTACAAATTCCACGAGAAGACTCAGTTACACAACTATATCAAATGTGCAGATGACGTAGATAATCCCACGCAAGATATTTGGTTGGCAGTTCAGTCTTTGTGAGCCTATATATATATATATATATATATATATATATATATATATCCAGGTTAGTTGATTCTGTCGACTTTCTAGAGGTATTCCTGACCCCTATAACTCCCACAATCTATCTCCTTCTAACCTGAGAAATTTCCAAAGCTCCTCCTAATATTTGGCTTTGAGGTTGCATCTCTTCCTATCCATTGCTAGAAGAAACATCCATGATGACAACTGTATTGGACTCTGGTCTATGAATATAGCAAAATATTACTAGTAATCATTTTATTGACTCTTTATTTGTTTTTTTGTATACTTAGCCAGTCTTATTTTGTTCAATATTAGGTTCCTGGGCTAACAAGCCTCCTGTCCCTGGCCATCCAGGTAGTGTCAGGCATTTACTCCCTTTCACAGAATGAGCCTCAAGTTAAATCAGTCATCCATTTGCCATTCCCACAATTTATGTGTGATCATTATTCCAGCACATCTTGCAGGTGGCATAGATTGTAGGTCAAAGGTTTTGTGGCAGGAATGATGTCCTAATCCCACAATTGAAAGACTTGTTTGGTTTCATAAAATGGACATATAAGGCTCTATATCTGCCAATGTTAGGAATCTTAGCTAGGGTCTCCCTCAGAGATCCTAGGGCATTTCCATTGTACTGGATTTCCACATCAACCCTGAAATGACCCTCAATTCCAGTCATCTCTTCCAGTACTTTCTCCTTCCATCATCCCCCTTATCTGTCCTATTCAGATAACCAACCACCCCCAATCTACCATAAAATATATTCTATTTCCCCTTCCCAGGGAGACCCATGAATCCCCCTTGTTATTTAGCCTCATTAGGTTTTGGATTGTCACAAGATTATCCTTAACAGCTATATTTACTTATAACTAAGTATATACCATGTTTGCCTTTTTGAATCTCATTCAGGATGATTTTTTTCTAGTTCTATCCATTTGTCTACAAATATTATGATGTCATTTTTTTAAACAGCTGAATAATACTCATTATGTTAATGTATCACATTGTCTTTATTCCACTTTTGGAGGAATGAGGGAAATCTAAACTGTTTCCAGGTTCTGGCTGTAATGAATGAAGTTTCTATGAACATCCTTGAACAAGTTTCCTTGTGGTAGGGTGTATTATCTTTTTGGGAATATGGCCAGCAGATATATAGTTGGGTTTTGAGGTAGATTGATTGTGATATCAGTGGGTCTTGAGTTAGTTCAATTCCTATTTTTTTGAGGAATTGACATATTGATTTCCAAATTTTATGCACAAGTGACACCCAATTTTTGATAAAGAAGCCACAAATATACAATGGTAGAAAGAACACATTTTCAACATGATGCTGTTCTGACTGGATATCAACATGTAGAAGAATGCAAAGAGATTCATGTATATCACCCTGCACAAAACTCAATTACAAGTGAATCAAAGACCTAAGTGTAAATCCAGATACACTGAATCTGACTGAAGAGAAAGTGAGGAATAGTCTTGAACATACGGGCACAGGAGACAACTTCCTGAAGAAAACACTGATACTGCAGATCCTAAGAAAGTCAAATACTAATGAAACTTCATGAAAATAAAATGCTTCTATACGGCAAACGATGCCATCCATAGGATAAAATGGCAGTCAACAGAATGCTAAAAGATTAGCACCAGCTCTACATCTGACAGAGGGCTAATATTCAAAATATATAAAGAACTCAAAGAAACTAGATATCATCAAACAAAATCAATTACAAATGGGGTACAATCATGTGGCCATTTTTGTTAGAGGTTCACAAGAACTCCATCCATCCTGATAATATATCCACAAGGATGGGAAAGTATTTGTGTTTTTTGACTGGGGCCATATATGTGAAACTGATCTTCCAGTCTATATTGTGTTGGTGGTCCTAAATCTGGTAAATGTGGAATGAGGGTTTAAGATTTGTAAGTTCGATTAGTTTATTGGCAGCTGAAGAATGTATTGGTGAATTATTATAAAAATTGTCTGAGGTTTGTAATAGTATATAATTTTTGGAAAAGATTATGAGTCCGGATGGAGAGATAAAATAGTGAATGCAGATAGGTCAGGATGTCTTAGTGAAGTGGGAGAGACCATGTCGCTTTGGCAGTGTCTGGTAGTCGAAGAAGTGAAGTGGAAATCTGGGTACATGACTGCTGTCTTTTGCCAACAAGACTGTTTTATTATTAGAAGTAGAAATATATTGTTTCTCCTTTTGATACTCTTGGCAATAAATGTTAGCTGCCCAAAATGGGAGAGAGCTTACTGCAAGAGGTCATTTTTAGGAAAGGAAGAAATGTAAGGATTTTGGAATAGATAGTAATGTAGGCATGCTTGGAGTCTTTTTTATATATTTTGAACCAATCTAATAATAAAAGCAGTTAGTTTTGCCTCTTGAGAGGTAGTGCCTGGGGATAGGAATTTGGCTTATATGGTGATATATATATGGCAGGACCAGGGACATCCTAGGATTATGCTTATCTGGCTGCATAAGACATGTTTTGTGTGTGTGTGTGTGTGTGTGTGTGTGTGTGTGTGTGTGTGTGAGAGAGAGAGAGAGAGAGAGAGAGAGAGAACTCTCATATATTAAGACAAAAAGAAAAAAATGTGAACAGATCTAAACAGATTAGCAACAGGGGCATCACAAATGGCTGAGAAACACTTACAGAAATATTCAACATCCATAGCCATCAGGGAAATGCAAATCAAACCGATTTTAATATTCCATCTTACACCTGCCAGAATAGCTAAGATAAAAAACACAAGTGACAGCCATGCTGGAGAAGATGTAGAACAAAGGGGATCACTCCTCTTTTGGTGGTAGGAGTGAAAACTTATACAGTCTAAGTTTTCAAATGAGCTTTTTACTGCTTTTCTTTATCGTTATTGAATTTTTCCTTGATAGTAAATGCTGACTTCCTAATTAAATTCAACTATTAATATATATTATTTTAATTCATTCACAAGTTGGATTATGTCTTCTGATATTATTAAAAATTCTTATTGTCAGTTTTTTTAATTCATACTCTGGCATTTAATTTATTTGATCACATTGGAATTAATTACTTTAGAGTTGGTTATTTTGAATGTTGCTTTGCTTTTCATGATTTTTGTTTTAGTAAATTGAAACATGATCAATAGCAGTCAGGATTTTGGCTAAACTTTAAGCATCACCTGTATTCCTTCAGCTAACACAGCCAGTGGTCAAGAAACATTTTATAGGGTTAGGCTGTCGCTCTTGCTTGTGTGTAGCTCAGTAACTAAGTCCTCTGCACATATGTACAGATCATTGAGCATAATCTACAATACAACTACAGGAGTAGAATTCCTAATACAAATTCAACCACAACTGATAAACATTCCTACTATGAAAATATATCATTAAAAGAATGGCCATTTCAATTCCATTACCATAATAAAGAAAAGAGAGTAATAATATTTATAGTAAGGAATCATATATGAATTGTATGAAAGGAAATAGATATTTAGAATAAGGTTTACAACTCATATTGGAAGAATGTAAAAAATAGAAATAGAGAGGAAAATAAAAGAAACATAATAAAAATAAGATTCTATATAATGCAAATTCTTAAAATGTTAGATAATTGATAAGAAAAGGTATTTGCAAAACCAAATCATGCAAAACAAACCAGTCTTAGCACTCCTACAATAAGCTGGACAGCAGTGTAGAGTATGTGTGTGTACATTTAGTCATTTATGGACACAAGTCACTTATGACCTATTCGTATGTAGTTCCTTATGTGAGCGCAGTTAGAGAGTCTATCTCGACTGCCTCATCTTCCTTGGCAAATTGAGTTCATGTTCTTCAACAAGAACAACACCTTTGTGGGATTTGACATCCTGATTTTCTTGCTTGTCCTTCAACTAGATAAAGTAATCAATAGTACATGCTTTCTTAATGCATTGCCTAAATAGAACATTTGGATCTGTCAACTTAGTCCACTTTTGGAAATCTGTCCACTTAATATGTACCTTAGACCTTATTGCTCTTTTTTAATTTTATGTATTTATTTATTTATTTTGGTCTTTATCGAGACAGGGTTTCTCTTTCTAGGTCTACAAGAGCCTGTCCTGGAACTAGCTCTTGTAGACCAGGCTGGCCTCGAACTCACAGAGGTCCCCATGCCTCTGCCTCCTGAGTGCTGGGAGACCTTATTACTCTTAAGGACAAAGACCATAAATTTTCTCTGGAAAACCAGTGAATCTCACACCAGACACCAGTCTATGCAGGATATCTAAAAATAATGGGAGACAGTATTAATCTGACTACAAGTTTTTCCCCTCTAACTATAGCTCTTTTCCAGAGGTCTCAAATAGGACAGTCTCATGACATCTTATTTTTTATATCCAGAGTGGAATAATTGGTTACATAGGCACCGTTAACTCTAAAACTAACCAAAGACTGAGCACAGCTCAGTTTAAGTGATTGATTATACTGATATGGTTGAGTGCAGAGAAGATAAGATCTTTCCTAAACCTATAGTTAATGTGGATCCCTGATTCCCTTCTGATTGGACTGACAGTCTCCTCAGTGCTACTTTTTAGTGCTGAGTGTGTGTTAGTCAATATTTCACTCCCATATCTGCTCTCTTTTCCTCATTAACTCATGTGGCTCTTCCTGGCTCTATCTCTGTGTGTCCTCTCTCTGAGTCTTTTTTTCTATCTTTATTTCAATCTCATGCCTTTTATAAATTATCTGGTCCTGGACATAGAGTGCAAATTTTATGAAGCTCTCCTTGTTTTAAGCTATGACATCATCCTTTTACATTCATGACATACTGGGAACAGAGTACTCTCCTGTAGTGTTTAGCCTGCCACAAGTAGCATTACTTTCTCTAGTCTGTTCATCTTTTAAATCTTTCTGTCTTTCTTTGATCTGGAAACTTGTGTTTTCCACTACCACCTTCCTTCTGAAAAAGTTTCTCCAGTGAACCTTTGATTATGCCCTAGAGAGTTGAATAATTATTGCATGGATATCATCTGCCATCAATGGAATTGTTTCTTGGTCATCATTTGTTATAAAAACAATTTGTATAATTACATTTTATCACAAAATGCAGTTGCCCAACGACAATATATTCTTTCTTTCTGTTCTAAATTCCAGTCTCTTATGATATCTACATACCAATTTAACCCACTAATTGAATTTGACTACTAAACTCATTCTATATCTTTGTACTTACTTTTGTTTTAAAGATAAAATCTCAACTCTAACTTTGGCCTCTATGGAATCAAATAATTGTAATATTTGATTGTGAAGTTAAGTTTATAAAATGAATTCATTCAAAATCACAGCCCCGGCAAGATAGTTCAGTGTTAAAGCATTTTCTTAATGAACAAAATGATCTTTTTTTTTTTTTATTAAAGATTTCCATCTCCTCCTCCTTCCCTCCCCTCTCTTCCACCCATACCCCCACTCCACCCCTCTCCAAGACAAAGAGCCAGCCATCAGGGTTCCCTTCACTATGTTAAGTCCAAGGTCCTCCCAGCTCCCCCTAAGTCCAGGAAGGTGAGCAACCAAACTGACAAGGCTCACAGTGAGCCCGTCCATGCTGTTGAGTTCATGTTCATTGCCGTTGTCCTTGGTTTCTCAGTCCTCCTCCACCGTCAGCCACATTCAGAGAGTCCAGTTTGGTCCCGTGTTCCATCAGTCCCATTCCAACTGGACTTGGTGGTCTCCCGTTAGATCTGTCCCACCGTCTGAATGGGTAAACTCACTCCTCACGGTCCTGACTTCCTTGCTCATGATCTCCCTCCTTTTGCTCCTCATCGGGACCTTGGGATCTCAGTCCAGTGCTCCTATGTGGGGCTCTGTCATTTTCTCCATCCAATGCCAGGTGAAGGTTCTATAGTGATATGCAAGATATTTGAGCCCTAAGAGCTCATATCAAAACATCTAAACTGTCATATTATGTTTATAACTGTTTTGGCCAGTCAGCCTAGCCATCATAAAGTTACAGACCACTAAGAGACACTGTCTCAAAATGTGTAATCAAAATGTTTTTAAAAATAATATGGATAATACTTAAGTAATATCACATAAAGTTTTACTTAAGTTTACACAGACACACTGAAGTTCATAAGGCTCCCCAGTTTTTCTTTGTTCCTATTGTGTATGTACCTGGAATTTGGTAGAAATGTTCTCTGTTATGACATATTACATTTCAAAAACTACATTTCTCATTCTCAATATTTAAACTTACCTATACAATGTGTATTGTCTTAAGAACATATGAATATCAACACATTTCCAGTTTTATTTAATGGCTTGTGTATAGCCTTCAAGGCCCTCACTGAGTATGTACCCAGACAGTGTTTCTGCAGGGAATGGAAAAGCAATAGCATAGTCTGATTAAAGGGACCATTTCCTTAAGGCAGACTAAATCTAATTAATCAAAAAGATAATGTTTTCTTATATTCCTAAGGAATTTATAGCTATCTACTTTATTTTCCTTTTCTGTGATACTCCTCTGATAAAACTTTATACTGAATGTTAATTGATGGACTTTTCTTAGGAATTTTATTCATGAACTAATCTCCATTATTTATTCTAGAAGAACTATTCCTAATCAAATTACATAATCATAAGTCATGTAGAACCCTAAGCAAAGATTATCAGTGTGACTAGAGAACAAAAACATATACAGTTCTTGTTTTTAATTAAAAAGTTTGTTTAAGTATAATACTTTCCTGACAGGGGAGATACCATGATCACAAAGGTGCTTTTCCCAGTGCAAGCCTTAACTATTGTATTCCAGATGTGCTGACCCCTGAAATTTCCCCAAATGCGGAAAACTCAACTGCATAATTTGTGGTAGTGGGAGACTGTGTTCATTGCACTGTAGAAATTAGGAAAATTAAATAACAAAAAAGGTTCAATACAAGCATAAAATTAAATATTTAAAAATTTTTCCAGGTCATGTCTCTCTTCCCTGAGGTCAGGCAATGTTCCCACAGACTAGAGTGTATTTCAAAAATTGTTCGACTAGGTAGTCTGTTAATCATAATGAAATTCTCACCTTTGCATTAGCAACCCCCAATTTATTCTGGAAAGGCTCTGGGAGACAGTGTTGACACACTACAATCTACTCAACACATCATACCTTTGCAAAGTGTACTTAAAATGTTCTAGCCTGGTGCAGATTCCTTTCACAGGAATTCATGCTCTTCTTGCCAAGGAGGGCTCTCATTTGTCTACAATTTGACTCTCACCACTGTTTCTATTGTACGATATCAGTAAATATTTGACAATCACCTAGAAAAAGATTTGTAAGTAGTCCAGAACACAGACAATAATTTTCCAATCTCAGGAATCTGCATGTAGTAGAACAGTGGGAAGAACAAAGAAGCATGACATACAGAGAGTGAACTTTTTCCTTTTATTTCTTGGAGGTAGGACAATGATATGCCCAACTCATGTATATATGTACATATGTATATGTTATTATTTGATAGATTAGCGAGAAAGAACATGAGCCTTATGCTGAACATCATCTAAGATGAGTTAAAATTCTCTCCCCATCTATTTGAATCACTTTTATGGATTTACCCATCTGATTAAAAAAAGAAAGTTGATAAAAATAAATGATTTTTTTCTTTCTGCACAGTTTCAAAGAAATCAAGCATCCTGTGGATACTATATCTAAAATGTTATTTATCTTTCTCTGAATTTTTAAAACAATTATATTTTGTAATCTTTTGAAAATTATTTTGTCCGGTTTATTTTATAATCATAATATTTTAATTTCTTAATATGATGACTTACTCCATACTTTTTCACTTAAATAATGTCAATGTAAAATGAACAACAGCTCTTAATTTTTTTATGTTTTTCCTAATCAGATTTGGTAATCTTTCCTTTTTCCTATAACTAATGATTTCACTTTCCCACCAATTTTCTGCCATTGTTGTCTTCCGAGTTCCCTATTCAGTGGTCATATTAAAATTCCAAGCTTAAAAATACATTTATTATTGGCCTTTCAGGACTTCATCCTTGGAAATCCTGTTGAAAAGTGAATAATCAAAAGAATTCACCCACACTTACATTTACCTAATATTTTCCATCTACATCCAACCATATGATATAATTCAAGGAAATATTTACTATTATTCCTGCAATAAAAACTTTATCATTCCATAGCATTAATTTGTATGTCACTTTGTTATCCACCCCATGTTCTAAGTTCTTAGTACTCTGCTACATTTTCTGTTTCTGTGAAAAAATTACATTATTTTCAAATATTGTGCAATTTACTTTGTATTCTAAATAAAATAAACCAAATCCAATCTTTTAAATAAACTTGACCTTCTATTATATTCTTTTATCTACAACCCAGTGGTCAATCACACAGGCAACTGTTTCTTGTGATCCTTCTCAGGTCTTCATTTCACTGATTGTTGAAACCTTCATACCTTTCTTATGTTGTAGTTCCATATGTAGATTATTTAAGCTCTCTAAATTAGACACAAAGCCATCAGTATCGCTAGACCTCTGTTTAATAATTTAATAACATCCTATTGTTTGGTTGAAAATAAATAATAGATACAACTGAAACAACTGATCACCATAGTCTTTGCCACAATTTGGGGATTTGATGGGGGGAAGTGAAAATTTTTAATAAATAAATAAATAAATAAATAAATAAATAAATATTTTTTTTAAAATTCAGCTTCTTCTAATAATTAACATTTGTATATAGGTTTCATGAGAAACAATACTCAAAGCTATCAGGGGTCATGATATAAACCAGTAACCTAGATTATCACACGTGCATAGAGATCTCAAATATTTGTGAAAGACTACAGAAGGCTATCATTGAGTTACTCAAGAGGTATATACCAGGCACAAAGTATATTGTGCTCACAGCAGCACATATAATTTCAATGTGTCTTTTTAATATAAGAATATACAATTTCTTTTTCATGGTAAAGAAAAATGTGAAAGATATTTCCAAATAATCTACTCACATTTTCCCTAAATAGTCCTGCAATTTTATCCAGTAGACTGACTATACAGATAATGTTTCTTCTGTGCTGTGCCAAAAGTGAAACCTTGATGAAACACTACTTTATAACTCACATCACAATTATTCTCCTTTGGTAAACTTCTTCCACTCACCGTTCAACACTGTAAGCAACACAACTACTCATGCTTAACCAGTTCACTATTTAAAAATGCCTGGGGTTGTCAGCAATGTATTATTTGCCACATATAATGGACCACTTTTTAGAAAAACTGTGATTTCCTGTCAATGTCTAGTGCAGCATACTCCAAAGATCTTGTTTTAAAATTGCAGCCCTGATGAAAATATTGTTATCTAGAAAACCCTTTCACTCTCTCAATTTTTTATCTTCTTCCAGATGCTAATTTCAAAATGTCACATGTATATTATGGTGCCCTCTTTTCCCTAATGGTTCCTAGGTTACCAGTCTGTGAGGACAAAATGGCATATATGGTGACAGCTTTGTATGGCCTATGAACATGATGGAAACAGCCTTCAGGTGTTGGAGGGAGGCCACTTGTTGGTTCCTGGCTGCTCAGCTCCAAAATAATCACACAGAAACTGTATTAATTAGATCAACGCTTGGCCCATTAGCTCTAGATTCTTATTGGCTACCTTTTACTTATTAATTTAACCCATTTATATTAATCTATGTATTGTCACATGGCTGTAGCTTACCAACTAATGTTCCATTTGTCTCCAGAGGGGTTACATGGCTTCTCTTGACTCTGCCCTTCTTCATGCCCTTCCCTGCATTCAGTTTAGTTTTCCCTGCCTACCTCTATATTTTTATAGCTCTGCTATAGGCCCAAAGCAATTCCTTTATTAACCAATGATACTCACAACATACAGATGGGAATCCCACATCATTTTGAGATACAGTTTCAGTGAGACAACTCAACTGTATTCCAGAGTGATGGGAAATATAAACATTGGGACATGATCTAATTTTCATTAAACAATGCATTCCTATCATAAGGCTTCTAGTACAAGACAAGTCTAATTATTGTACGGGCAGCAGAGGGAAAACTTCTGTAGGGGACTGTGTCAAGGGTAACACTATGGAAAATTCAAACATCTGGGCCTATGGACATTAACCAGAAAAAGGTCAAGTAGAGAGCAGGAAGCCCCCTGCAAGTGACAGGGAGTCCTCCATGTTGCTGACCAAGGAACAAGTTGCCAGGCCATGGTAAACTGAAACCTCTGTCCATCAGGGCCTTGCAACAACATATTACTGATTTTATATTGTCCAAACATTGCTTATATAAAAATTTCTTCCTCCAACATTTTAAACACAGTGGTTTTATCCTTGTTTCTTTCTAATCAAATATTCTTTATTTCCAAAGTCTATCAAATCAGCCCACCAGATCGTACTACAACCACGGTCTTCTTTATGTGTCCCGAAATCTCTCCACAGTTGTCTAAAGTTAATATAAATTTTCTCAAATCTATTTCATTGCTAATTAAAAACCTTGTGCTTACTACAAAATAGGCCTTCGCTTTTGTTAAAAGTCATTTACTTTCTACATTTCTCGAAGACTTTGATGTGTTTGTAATTCTCCTGAACATTGTACTTCATAACACTACAAAAAAGTCATAAAATTAGCATATTTCTGCAGAAAATCCTTAATTATTTGTCAAGCTACCCAATCAAATTTCATCAAACTACTAGAGATTAATCATTTTCAGATGATAATCTCCAGTATCAATATCTTTTCCTTAAAATATATCTTAGTTATAAAAGTTAATTGAAGATATGTAAATTTGCAAGTTCTATTATATTCACCTTGAACATTAGCTCTGACTAATGTTTTATGCAATTTTTCCTTCTGTGATAAAATGTTTGCTGAACAGCCATCACCTGTAATTTGTTTATCTTCAGACTTCAAATTTATTCTCTATGTAAAAATTCTATTGTTTATAAATCTGGAGGTCTCTTTACAAGTCTGCATTGGCTATGGCTTCACAACTTTTAGAATTTGTACTAAAAATTCTGTGATTTCATAGTAGTTCTGGTATACAACAAAATTTTATTATTTCTGAAAAGTGGAGAAAATATCACAATGGTGTTAATACTAGAAACATTCACAAGATCAGGTGAATATATTTGTATTCATCTTACTTTGTAATTTTCTTTTTTATTAAAAAACGTTTTTCTCATTTTATATATTAATCCCAGTTCCCACTCTTTGCCCTCCTTCTTTCCCTTCACCCCCCACTCCTCAGAGAAGTTAAGGCTCTCCGTAGGGAGTCAACAAAGTCTAGCACAGTGTTTGAGGCATAACCCAAGCTCTCCCTGACTATATCTAGGTTGAGCATGGTATCCCTCCAAAGACAATGGATTCCAAAAAGTCAGTACAAGTTATACAGATAAATCTTGGTCTCACTTCCAGTGGCCCCAGAGTCTACCCCAGCCATACATCTCTTACCCACACTCAGAGGGCCTAGTTTGGTACTATGCTATTCCTTTTCTGTCAGGCCAGAGTTAGTGGTCTCCCATTAGTTGAGGTACACTGTTTCAGTGGGTACCATCATTATGGTCTTAACTTCTTTGCTCATATTATCACTTCTCTCTCTCTTCAACTGGACTTTGGGAGATAAGCCCAGTGCTCTTCTGTGGATCTCTGCCTCTGTCTACAATCAGTTGCTGGATGAAATTTCTATGGTAACATTTAAAAAGTCATCAATGTGACTACAGGACAAGGCCATTTCAGGCACCCTGTCCGTTAATGCTTAGGATCTTAGCTGGAGTAATCCTTGTGGATTCCTAGGAATTTCTCGAGTGCCAGATTTCTTTCTAGCCCTATAATGGTTCTCTCAATCGAGAAAATCTAGGATAGTAAAAACAATTCTGTACAATAAAGCAACTTCTGGAGGCATCACCATCTCTGACATCAAGCTTTATTATAGAGCTACAATAATGAAAACAGCTTGGTAAAAACAGAGAGGTTAACCAATGGAATCAAATTGAAGACTCAAATATTAACCCAAACACCTATGAACTATGAACACCTGATTTCTTGACAAAGAAGCTAAAATTATACAATGGAAAAGAGAAAGCAATTTTAACAAATGGTGCTGGCATAACTGGATGTCAACATCTAAAAGAATGCAAACATATTCATATTTATCCACAAACTCAAGTTCAAATGAATTAAAGACCTCAATATAAATCCAACCACCTGGAACCTGATAAAAGAGAAAGTGGGAAGTAGCCTTCAATGCATAGAAACAGGAGGCGCATCTTAAATATAACTTCAATAGCACAACTTTGAGAAAAACAATAAATAAATGCGATTTCCTGAAATTCAGAAGCTTCTGTAAATCAATGGATGCAGTCATTTAGACAAAAAGGCAGCCTCCTGAACAGGAAAAAATCTTCACAAACCACTTTGTAGTTTTCTACTGAGTTCTCAATATTTTCATTACTCCAATGTCATTATAATGAGAAATATATATTTTATGAATATAAACATATATATATATATATATATATATATATACATAGAGAGAGAAAGAGTAGAAACAGTATAGAGGATACAACAGTAATTTAACATTAAACATTTTAAAAGATGAAATAAAATTTTGATGTATCAATATTTTTGTTTTATCCAGCATATGTTTCTTTATTATTTATTTATTCATTCCCTTTCTTTTTCCTTCCTCTTTTCTCCCTCTCACTGTTTCTCATGTGTGTGTGTATGCAGGTGTGTGTGATTAAGTGCACCTGTGAATGCATGTCACAGTTAATGTTTGAGGTTAGATGACAACTTTAAGAACTCATTTTTTTCCTTATGTGGATAACAGGAATTGAACTTTATATATCTTGCTTACCAGCAAGTATCTTGATTCTTAGTGCCATTTTAATAGTCCATGAGTTTTCTTTAAAATGCTTATAAATTTACATATACCTTCATTTCTAGACTATCATTTACGTCAAGATGAAGCTGAATATTTTCTTTCCAGTTACCTGTCAAAAACTCACTGATGTAGATGAATGAACACTTTATACTGACAGAAGTAATTGCTGATACTTGGTGTGAAGAAAAAAAGGGTTAAATGATCATAAACGTGGCTTTCCAATGAACAGAGTGAGCTGATAAAATGTGCAGATCATCTGTAGTGGAGTAAGGGACATTCTTATTATAGAACAAGGAGATGTAAAATGAGGAAGAGCAAGACTTAGATGCATTGTGAATGATGATCTGTATAATAAGGCTATTATAAAAGAGAAAGGGGGATATTCCTGGATTGACAAATACTAATATTTCTTAAATTTGGGGACAGAAAGAAATTGCAGAATCTAAACACTCCTCAGACCCTATAAAGGTGATGACATCTGTCAATATGATGTCAGAAATCTCTTATACAAAGTTAGAAAGCCCAGGACCAAAGCAACCAAGATACAGTATTGTGTTACACTATGTGTCCTATAATACAAATGCCCACATATTGCTCTGAAAAAAATAAAACAATGAATTAAGATAAAAGACGAAAGCTACAGAATATGCTAAACTTTTGAACAAATGACTGAAAAGAGCCAAAGAAAAATATCAAAATATATTGCCAAGAAAAGTAGACTATATTTCCTGAAAGTAAGTATTCTGCATCTGATTCGAGGCAATAATAACTCCCCATAATGAGCAAATAAATGATTATATCTTGAAAAAATCTACATATATGAGGGAGTAGAAAAACTATAAAAAATATTTCAAATATCCCTGTAAAATATATATTCATTATGTAAGAGAAGAACAAACAGCTTACTTTACTGAACTGAAACTACAGAAAATCGGCCACCAACTGTGCATTACTATTTGTGAACTCTGTTCTTGGAAAATGCTTACAATCATATTTCTCTTGCTTAGTGTGTGATGAATTATGAATGTTAATGAAGTCATTGCATCTTTATAGTTAAAATGTGTGCTTTGATTGTTGTTAATAAGATATAGTTGAGCTAGCACAGACAATTCCCAATTCATATTATTTTAGCTAAATATGTTCAATTGAAATAATAGAAGTAAGCTAATTACATAGATGTGTCATTTGGCTGCATCTCTAATTTATAAAAATTAAACTAATCAACATTTTGTGATATTCACATATTGTCTGCATTAGTAAAAGACATCATAAAATTTGTCTTTCTCTTTAGTTTTATTTCAGAGAAAAAAACATACTTTTAAGTAACCAGCTAAATTTCCATAATAAGGACATAATTCTTTTAGAAGTCTAGATTAATATTAAACTATACCATAATCTGAAGTAAAATTTTATGTGGCAATCCTGTAAATACAGCAAAAAAATTGAATATCAAGTTGTGAAGAGATGATGCATGCTAGGCAATAATACATATATGTATGCAGAACTGGATGTGTTAATTCATGTATTGACATACATTTTAATCTATTTAATATTTTAATTATAGAGTATTCTGCTGAAAATAAGCTTATCTATCTGAAGGACAAATTTAATTTTTGAAGAGTTAATTCATTTTACTAAAAGTAAATTACTTTATATAATTTATTCAGATTTAGGGGACAGAGATTAGAAAAACAAATAACCAGAGGATTAAAATATATTGTCAGCATTCAGTTTATTTATAGAATTTTTATTAGATTATTACTGACATGATGTTCCAAATCAAATAGAAAAGAACTTATCATGAGAATTAGCAAGACCATATGTAACCTTTCTGTTATACCTATATGTACAAGGGACCTACTTACTTTATTTAAATTTATTTTAACAAATACATAATTATATTGAAATTATGCAATGTATACTGAAAACTGTTCTTTTGGAGACTGACAATACACTCATTTTTTTCAGTGATCACATTTTTCTACAAAAGTATCCAAAGTCTTTTCTCATGTTTGGAAATACTAAATTATCCTCAATATAAGTACTACGCTAGTAACACACTACCACATATTTTATAATTACTGCCTAGTTCATTTAGATCTAGTTCTCTTCATTAATTACCCTTGTGCTTTCTTCAAGCTCAAATAGTCACTCTTACACTCTCAACCTTGATTGACTTCAGGATTCATAATGTTGTCAGATATTTTGATCATACTCTGACGCTCCAGAGACTGGCCAATAAAGTTATACCTTGAATCAGGTGACTGAGCCAGTAACTAGCTGATTGGAATTGGCCATAGAGAAGTCATCAATTTGGATGGAAAAGGTACACAGGAAGAAAAAGGTAGAGATTAAGGTTTGAGCACTCTTGTTTCTGGGGCAATGAAAGAGATGGGTCTCTTGTGTTTCTGGCCAAAACAAACAAACAAAAACAAACAAACAAACAAAACAAGGTTAGCTAGATGCTACTCAGCTTCTATGAGTTAATAGGTTTTTATCCCAGATTTTGGCTTTTGAGTCTTATTGAAAAATAGATTGATAGAGACAATTTAAATCTGTGTACTGCATCCAAGGCAGAGCTGGGGCTATGGGAACAGTAACCCTACTTGGCAGTGGGATGAGTGGCAGGTGGGCACTGAAGGAAGGCTGTGGGGTTGCAGAAAATAATTAAAATTTCAGTAAATTTATATGCAGCTGCTAAACTGACAGATGCAAATCACTATAATTCACAAATCATATACCTTGTATGCCTGCAGAACTTTGCCTAAAGTGACAATCACTGTTTCCATCAATCCATAAACAAATGACAACTTCTTATTGTTTTTGATAGTATAAAAGCATCCTTTTATATTGATTTTTAACATTCACTACTTGGAGGAGATGTAGGCTTTTACCATTTCTTGGTTCTTATACCTAGTACTGCCATGATAATGTCACATGTTTCCCAGACGCATGAGCCCCATTTTGTTCAATGGTAGGATTGTTGAATCAGATGATAGTTCTGCTTTTACATGTTTGAGAAAACTTCATACTTTATTCCATAATATCTGCACAAATTTTCATCCCCAACAATAGTTAATAATCCACCCTTTTCCGTGTACTTGTTATTAAGTGCTACATTTAATATTTGATAACACCCATATTTCAGTATATTTTGTTTTAATTTGACATATTTTTCACTAGCTCTATTAAGTATTTTTCCATATATTTTGTTTGTTTGTATATCTTCTTTGCAGAAATACAATTTAGATCTATCATCTATTTTAATTGAATTATATGTTTTATTTTTATATTTAGTAAAGTTCCATGTGTATAATGGCTATTATCAGTTGTACAGAAAACAGATGTTTTCTTTCAATTCAGAGTTTGTCTTTTTATCTTTAATAATTTTTCCTCTTCTGTATGGAAACTTTTGGTTTAATGGAATATCATTAATTATTGGCTTTCTCATTGCATTTTACTAGACAAATGTACCTCCTCTTCTAGAACTTCTCTGTCTTATCTTTGAACTTTCATTCTATTTTAAGTTTAATTTTCCCAACATAATATTTTTATTAATTGTTTGGGATTTTCATACAGGTCACCTTGATAGCAATCACTTCCTTGTCCTTCTAGGTCCACGTTCTCACCCATGTGACTTCCTCCTCAAACAAATAAGCAAACAAGCAAACAAAACCTCCAAATCCAATTTGTTGCTTCTATACTCTTTGGAGCATGGTCAAACTCTAAGTGAACAAACACTTTAAGAAAAATGAGTCCCTCCCCCCTCCACAACCTTCAAGAAACCATGAACTATAAGGATTTATACTTCAGCATCTTTCTCAAAATTTTAAAGAGCTCTTTTAAATAACTTCCTCTCTGGACTGTTTCTTCTTTTTGCAGGGGGTTTTCACAGAAACCTTCAAAGTCTCTCATCTTCAGTTATGGATATATAGTGACCAATACCACTGCAAGTGAAGCTGCCTTGACCATAACAACAAACAGCATCATGGATCATGGACGTCAACATGGTTTCCCAGCAATAGCTGAGATCACGGACACCAATTTTACTTTTAGTGGAAACATAACTTCAGATATAAGCATGATTTCTGGCTGATATTATTATTACAGTTGATCTGATAAAGTCTAATTTTACTTTTTCTGCATGTTGTAGCATAAAGTATTCTCCATCCTGCTGGTCCCCCTGGACCATCGTGCTACAGCATGTGGCTTAAAATTTATTTAGTTCAAGTTACTGAAAGTCATATATTTTCCCTAGTCATTTAATTGGCAACTTTTGAAAGTCAGGGATCTCATGACTGGCAGTTGTCCATCCAGATTGTATTGTATCATAGGCTTATGCATTTATTTTCTGACAGTATTAAACAGTTTTAGCTCATTTTAAGTTTTACTCTTTTGAATTTAGGCATGAACGCCTCCTACCTTGCTTTCTTTAGTCAAAATGAATTTGGTTGTTATGATTTATTTATTTATTTTGTTCTGTAAGTCCATGTGTCTTTTAGACTTGTTTTTATAATTATATGAAGAAAGACATACTGTCTTGATTTGAATTGGGTTTCATTTGTAGCTGTTGTTAGTATGAACTATTTAACCTCACTCACTCTTCAAACTCAGTACATAGAATGTCTTTCAATTTCTGTGGGTGCATTCAATGTACATTCTGCTAAATTAATTTCACCAGCGTTTTAGAGTACTTTTTAAGCATTTGTGAGTGTTTAGTTTATAGTCATTTGTAGGTATATTATTTACTAATTTTACTCATAAACTATTGACATCCAGATAACTTTTACTAGAGTTGTAGAAATATAGTACTCATGTTCTCGTTGTATATAAAGACCATTATATTCTACTGACATATTTTTTTCTCTTTGATTTGTTTTTTTTTAGAGATTGATCTTGGGAGCTTAAAGTGGCTAGGTCAATATTTTGTCACTGAGCTATAACACCATCTCTGATTTTTGTAAAATTATATTGCAGAAGTCATTTATTAGTCCTATGTTTTTACATTTTAATTACTTTTTAACTTTTATTTGTGTCTCTCTTTGTGATTGTCTATACACATGAGAACCATGACTCACTTCAACCAGAAGGGGGCTTCAGAGACATTGTTGCTTCCATTAGGGATAGTTGTGAACTGTGCAATGAGAATGCTAGGAACCAACTTTTTGTCCTCTGTAAGAGCCAGTATGTCCTCTTGACTGTTGGGCTAGCTCTCTAAATTGCAGGCTTTTGTTTTGTTTTTGTTTTTGTAGGACATTCCAAGCATGAAAGCTTTTTATATATTAGAACATATCTTTTCCAAACATGATTATCTAATTTCTGTTGTTATAACGTGGATTTTCTTTCTTTTTCTTCCTTGATTATTTAAGCTATGAATTCCAGTACTCTACAAAGTTAAAGATGGTGATAATGAAGACTCTTGTATAGTTTCACATGTTAGAGAACAACAATTTTAACAGTGCCATATTCATCTGTCATTAGCTACTGTTATATGAAATTTTTGCATAAATTTCCATTAATTTACACCTGCTTATTTTAGATTTCTTTTCATTTTGTGATGGCATGTTAATTAGAATCAAAAGCTAATTCTGCACCTATAATTTTACTATGTATTGTTTGATTGTTCTAGTAAGTTTATTGATATGCATATACCAGATCACACTTAATTCCTAGCATAAATGTCAGTTAATCATGATAAATACTTTCATCCAGAGCCTGTTTGGGTGCAGGGACCGGGTAGTGAGTGCACCCAGGCGGGTGGGAGTTCCTTTGTTTCAATAGCCTGCCTGCAGCAAGGTAGGCCCTTTGTCTGTGAGCTGCCTGGCCAGCAGGGAGACCTGATTGTCTACCAGAATATCCATCATTCATTGGGGTGAGTGAGTGCCTGATCCGCGGTAGCTGCCCAGAGACGGACAACAGATATTCCTCAGCCCCCTACATTTCCTAGTCTTCTTGCAGGGGCTATTCTCCCTGGATACTGCCTCTCTCTTCCTGTTCCATCCCAGCTTGCACCCAAAAGCCCCCTTTATCCTCCCATCTTCATGGCCATAAAATTCCCCAGCTCAGCCTGTTTGGGTGTTGGGACTGGGTATTGAATGCAACCAGGCGGTGGGAGGTCCTTTGATTCAATAGCCTGCCTGTAGCAAGTTAGGCCTTTTGCCTGCAAGCTCCCTGGCCAGCAAGGAGAATTGAACTTGTAAAAGAAGATCCATAGGGGATTAGTCAGAGGAAGAGATGGGCAGGGGCCAATGCAAGAATTCCTCCAACAATTTAAAATACAACATGGAAGCACCAGAACCCAGCAAGCTTACAACAGGACTTGAACACCCTAATCAAGAAGAAGTAGAAAAAATTGACTTTATGAAAGTAATAGAGTCCCTTAAACAGGAGGTGAAAAACTCTCTTAAAGAAATGGATGAGAAGAATAACAAAAAGTTTGAAGAATTGAGTAAATCCATAAATGATATCCTAGGAAACCAAGGAAAAACAATCAAACAGATAATGGAAACAGTGCAAGACTTGAAAACTGAAATGGAGGCAAGGAAGAAAACACAAACCGAGGGCCGACTGGATATGAAAAATCTACATAAATAAACAAATAGAGACTACAAAAACAAGCATAACCAACAGAATACAAGAGATAAAAGAAAGAATATCAAATTCTGAAGATACAATAGAGAAAAAATGTACTGATCAAAGAAAACAACAAATCCAACAAATTCTCATCACAAAACATTTAAGAAATCTGGGACACAATAAAAAGACCAAATCTAAGAATAATAGGGGTAGAAGAAGGAAAAGAATTACAGCTCAATGGTCCAGAAAATATATTTAATAAAATTATAGAAGAAAACTTTCCCAACCTACAGAAAGATATTCCTATGAAGGTTCAAGAAGCTTACAGAACACCAAATATACTGGATCAAAAAAAAAAAATCCCCTTGCCATATTATAATCAAAACACAAAACATACTCTGTATAAAAGAATAAAGAATAGAATAAAGAAATAATATTAAGAGCTGCAAAGGAGAAAGGTCAAGTAACTTATAAAGGTAAACCTATCAGACTTACACATGACTTCTCTATGGAAACCATGAAAGCCAGAAGGTCCTGGATAGATGTTCTGCAGAAACTAAGAGACCATGGATGCAAGCCCAGATTACTATACCCAGCCAACCTTTCATTCAGAATAAATGGAGAAAAAAAATTTTCCAGGATAAAAACAAATTTAAACAATACATGGACACAAATCCAGCCTTACAGAAAGTAATAGAAGGAAAATCACAAACCAAGGAGTCTAATAATGCCCACAATAACTCAGACAACTAGCGACCCTTCACCAGCACATGTCAAAGAAGGGAAAGACACAATCGCTACTACCAAAAAAAAAAAAAAAATAATAATGAACGGAGTTAACAACCACTGGTCATTAATATCACTTAATATCAATGGACTCAATTCACCTATAAAAAGGCACAGACTAAGAGATTGGATACAAAACAGGATCCAACATTCTGCTGTTTATAAGAAACACATCTCAACCACAAAGACAGAGTAAAGGGTTGGGAAATGTTTATCAAGCAAATGGACCTAAGAAACAATGGGTGTGGCCATAGTAATTTCTAACCAAGTTGACTTCAAACTAAAATCAATCAGAAGAGATGGAAAGGGACATTTTATTCTCATAACAGGAAAAATCCATTAGAATGAAGTCTCAATCCTGAATATCTATGCCCCTAATATAAAAGCACCCACCTATGTAAAAGAAAAATTAATAGAACTCAAGGCAGCCATCAAACCACACACATTAATAGTAGGAGAATTCAACACTCCTCTCTCACCAAAGGACAGGTCAATCAGACAGAAACCTAACAAAGAATTAAGAGATTTAATGGAGGTAATGAACCAAATGGGCTTAACAGACATCTATAGAAAATTCCACCCAAATAGGAAAGAATATACCTTCTTCTCTGCAGCTCATGGAACCTTTTAGAAAACTAACCACATACTCAGTAACAAAGCAAACTTCCACAGTTACAAAAAAAATTACTAACCACCTGTCTCTTATCGGATCACCATGGATTAAAATTAGAATTCAGCCGGGCGGTGGTGGCGCACGCCTTTAATCCCAGCACTCAGGAGGCAGAGGCAGGCGGATCTCTGTGAGTTAGAGACCAGCCTGGTCTACAAGAGCTAGTTCCAGGACAGGCTCCAAAGCTACAGAGAAACCCTGTCTCAAAAAAACAAAACAAAACAAAAAAAACCATGGAAATAAAATTAGAATTCAACAACAATGCTACCCCCAGAAAGCCTACAAACTCATGGATACTGAACAGTCAACTACTGAATGACACCTGGGTCAAGGAAGAAATAAATAAAAAAAATTAAAGTCTTTCTTGAATTTAATGAAAACAAAGACACAACATACTCAAACCTATGGGACACAATGAAAGCAGTGCTAAGAGGAAAGTTTATAGCACTAAGTGCCCACTTAAAAAAACAGAGAAAGCACACATTGGAGACTTAACAGCACACCCAAAAGCTCTAGAAAAAAAAAAGAAGCAGATTCACCTAGGTGGAGTAGAAGACTGGAAATAATCAAATTGAGGGCAGAAATCAACAAAATAGAAACACAGAAAACAATCCAAAGAATCAATGAAACAAAAAGCTGGTTCTTGGAGAAAATCAACAAGATTGACAAACCCTTAGCCAAACTAATCAAACGGCAGAGAGACAACAAGCAAATTAATAAGATCAAAAATGAAAAGTAGGACATAACCACAGACACAGAGGAAATTTAGAGAATCATTAGATCTTACTACAAAACCCTGTATGCAACAAAATTGGAAAATATAAAAAAATGGACATTTTTAAAGATAAGTACCATATACCAAAGTTAAACCAGGACCAGGTGAACAATCTAAATAGTCCCATTAGTTGCAAAGAATTAGGAACTGTTTTCAGAAACCTCCCTGCCAAAAAAAAAGCCCAGGACCAGATGGTTTCAATGCAGAATTCTACCAGAACATACAAGAAGACCTAATACCTATACTCCTTAATGTATTTCGTAATATAGAAACAGAAGAGTCATTGCCGAATTCCTTTTATAAAGCTACAGTTACACTGATACCATAACCACACAAAGACTCAAGCAAGAAAGAGAATTATAGGCCAATCACACACATTAACAATGACGCAAAAATTCTCAATAAAATACTGGCAAACCGAATCCAAGAACACATTAGAAAAATTATCCATTATGATCAAGTAGGCTTCATCCCAGAGATGCAGGGCTGGTTCAACATACGAAAATCTAACAATGTAATCCATCATATAAATAAACTGAAGGAAAAAAAAAACATATGATCATCTCATTAGATGCTGAAAAAGCGTTTGACAAAATTCAACACCCCTTTATGATAAAGGTCTTGGAGAGATTAGGGATACAAGGGTCATTCCTAAATATAATAAAGGCTATTTACAGCAAGCCAACAGCTAACATTAAATTAAATGGAGAGAAACTCAAAACCATCCCACTAAATTCAGGAACATGACAAGGCTGTCCACTCTCTCCTTATCTCTTCAATATAGTGCTTGAAGTTCTTGTAATAGAAATTAGACAACATAAGGGGATCAAGGGGATTCGAATTGGAAAGGAAGAAGTTAAACTTTTGTTATTTGCAGATGATATGATAGTGTACATAAGTGACCCCAAAAACTCCACCAAAGAACTCCTATAGCTGATAAACTCCTTGAGTAACATGGCAGGATACAAGATCAACTCCAAAAATCAGTTGCGCTCCTATACACAAAGGATAAGGAAGCAGAGAGGGAAATCAGAGAAGCATCACCTTTCACGATAGCCACAAATAGCATAAAATACCTTGGGGTAACTCTAACCAAGGAAGTGAAATATCTATTTGACAAGAACTTTAGGTCTTTGAAGAAAGAAATTGAAGAGGCTACCAGAAAATGGAAGGATCTCCCTTGCTCGTGGATTGGGAGGATCAACATAGTAAAAATGGCAATTCTACGAAAGGCAATCTATAGATTCAATGCACTCCCCATCAAGGTCCCATCAAAATTCTTCACAGATCTAGAGAGGACAATAATCAACTTTATATGGAAAAACAAGAAAAACAGGTAGCCAAAACAATCTTATACAATAAACGAACTTCTGGAGGCATTACCATCCCTAACTTCAAACACTATTAGAGAGCTACAGTATTGAAAACAGCCTGGTACTGGAATAAAAACAGAGAAACCAACCAATGCAATCGAATAGAAGACCCGGATCTTAACCCACAAACCTATGAACACCTGATTTTTGATAAAGGAGCTAAAAGTACACAATGGACGAAAGACAGCATCTTCAACAAATGGTGCTGGAATAACTGGATGTCAACCTGTAGAAGAATGAAAGTAGATCCATATCTATCACCATGCACAAAACTCAAGTCCAAATGGATTAAAGACCTCAATATTAATCTGAACACACTGAGCCTGATAGCGGAGAAAGTGGGAAGTACTCTACAACATATGGGCACAGGACACCACTTCCTACATATAACCCCAGCAGCACAGACATTAAGGACAACATTGAATAAATGGTACCTCCTGAAGCTGAGCAGCTTCTGTAAAGCAAAGGACACTGTCACTAAGACAAAATGGCAGCCTACTGACTGGGAAAAGATCGTCACTAACCCCGCAACAGACAAAGGTCTGATCTCCAAAATATATAAGGAACTCAAGAGACTAGACTTTAAAATGCTAATTAACCCAATTAAAAATTGGGGCACTGAACTGAACAGAGAATTCTCAACAGAAGAAGTTCAAATGGCCAAAAGACACTTAAGGTCATGCTCAACCTCCTTAGCAATCAGGGAAATGCAAATCAAAACAACTTTGAGATACCATCTTACACCTGTCAGAATGGCTAAAATCAAAAACACCAATGATAGCCTTTGGTGGAGAGCTTGTGGAGTAAGGAGTACACTCACCCATTGCTGGTGGGAATGCACACTTGTGCAACCATTCTGGAAACAGTGTGGCAGTTTCTCAGGAAATTCAGTATCAACCTACCGCAGGAGCTAGCAATTCCACTCTTGGGAATATACCCAAGAGATGTCCTATCATACTACAAAAGTATTGTTCAACTATGTTCATAACAGCATTTTTTTGTAATAGCCAGAACCTGGAAACAACCTAGATGCCATTCAGTGGAAGAATGGATAAAGAAAGTGTGGAATATATACACATTAGAGTACTACTCAGAGGTAAAAAACAATGACAACTTGAATTTTGCATGCAAATAGATGGAAATAGAAAACACTATTCTGAGTGAGGTAACCCAGACCCAAAAAGATGAACATGGGATGTACTCACTCATAATCAGTTTCCAGCCATAAATAAAGGTCATCGAACCTATAATTCGTGATCCTAGAATTCGTGAACCCCCCCCCCAAAAAAAACATATGGTTATCCTCCTGGATATTGGAAGTAGACAAGATTCCCGGACAAAAATTGGGATCTTGGGGACGTGGTGGGATGGGGTTGGGAGAGATGGGGAGAGAAATGTGTGAAGGGGAGGATGGGGGGAGCTCGGAGGAATGGGATGGTTGGGATATAGGAAGGGTGGATATGGGAGCAGGGAAGTATATATCTTAATTAAAGGAGCCATTTTAGGGTTGTCAAGAGACTTGACTCTAGAGGGTTTCCCAGGTATCCAGGGAGATGCCCCTTGGGAAGCTGAGGAGAGGGAGCAGGAAAAGGCCAGATCCTATAGCCATACTGATGAATATCTTTCATATCACCATAGAACCTTCATCTGGCGATGGATGGAGCTAGAGACAGAGCCCCACACTGGAGCACCGGACTGAGCTCCCAAGGTCCTGATGAGGAGCAGAAGGAGGGAGAACATGAGCAAGAAAGTCAGGACCGTGAGGGGTGTGTTCACCGACTGAGATGGTGGGACAGAACTAAGGGGAGACCACCAAGACCAGTTGGAATGGGACTGATGGAACATGCAATCAAACCGGACTCTCTGAATGTGGCTGATGGTGGAGGCTGACTGAGAAAACAAGGACAATGGAGATGGGCTTTGATTCTACGGCATGGACGGGCTCTGTGTGAGCCTTGTTAGTTTGGGTGCTCACCTTCCTGGACCTGGGGGGAGTTGGGAGGACCTTAGACTTAACATAGTGTAGGGAACCCTGATGGGTCTTTGGCCTGGAGAGGGAGGGAGTGGGAGTATGGGTGGAGGGGAGGGAAGGGAAGGGGGAGGAGGGGTGAAGATGGAAATTTTTTTTTTTTTATTTTTATTTTTTGGTTTTTCGAGACAGGGTTTCTCTGCAGCTTTAGAGCCTGTCCTGGAACTAGTTCTTGTAGTCCAGGCTGGTCTCAAATTCACAGAGATCCACCTGCCTCTGCCTCCCTAGTGCTGGGATTAAAGGTGTGTGCCACCACCACCCAGCAAGATGGAAATTTTTAATAATATTTAAAATTAAATAAATAGGAAAAATGGGAAAAAATGACATCTTGAATTTTGCATGCAAATGGATGGAAATAGAAAACACTATTCTGAGTGAGGTAACCCAGGCCCAAAATGATGAACATGGGATGTACTCACTCATAATTGGTTTCTAGCCATAAATAAAGGACATCGAACCTATAATTTGTGATCATAGATAAGCTAATAAGAAGGTGAATCCAAAGAAAAACATATAGTTACCGTCCTGGATATTGGAAGAAGACAAGATTGCCGGGCAAAAATTGGGAACTTGGGGACAGGGTGGGATTGGGGTAAGGGGAGATGGGGAGAGAAATGGGGAGAGAAGGGGAGGATGGGGAGAGCTTGGGGGAATTGGATGGTTGGGATATAGGAAGGGTGGATATGGGAGCAGGGAAGTATATATCTTAATTAAAGGAGCCATTTTATGGTTGGCAAGAGACTTGACTCTAGAGGGTTTCCCAGGTATCCATGGAGATGTCCCCAGCTAGTTTCTTGGGCAGCTGAGGAGAGGGAGCCTGAAATGGCCCTTTCCTATAGCCATACTGATGAACATCTTGCATATCACCATAGAAGCTTCATCTGGCAATGGATGGAGATAGAGACAGAGACCCACATTGAAGTGCTGGACTGAGCTCCCAAGGCCCAAATGAGGAGCTGAAAGAGGGAGAACATGAGCAAGGAAGTCAGGACTGCGAGAGGTGTGTTCACCCACTGAAACGGTGGCGGTTATCTAATGGGAGCTCACCAAGGCAAGCTTGACTGGGACTGAAAAAGCATGGGATCAAACCGGACTCTCTGAACGTGGCTGATAAGGAGGGCTGACTGAGAAGCTAAGGACAATGGCACTGTGTTTTGATCCTACTGCATGTACTGGCTTTGAGGGAACCTAGTATGTTTAGATGTGTACCTTCCTGGACCTGGATGAAGGGAAGAATTTTTTGTGCTTTGACTTGTAGCATATCATATAATCTTTCATGGATAAATGTCCATTTGTTAAATACCTTATGTACTGTAAGATAGTAAGACTTTTCAGGCTTCTGTTAGGACTATCTTGTGATGCATAAAATTTAATTTGCAGCCTATTTTCTGATTTTATGTTTAAATGAGTTATCTAATTCTGATATAGAAATTATGTTCTCTATTATTAGTATATTGAAATATATTACCTTCTTATTTTCTTTTAATATTTTCTTGTATATGTAAGTATCCTGATACAAAGTACATGTGTATATGTATATATATATATATTTTCTTAATAAGACCATTTGTTTCATGTGCATTTAAGAATTTAGAGACAAAGTCTAACTACCTTCCCCATACAGACTGCCTTTGATCATGGAATACTTCTGTTTAATTTCTTAAGTGCTTGGTTGTCACAATCATCACCAATTCAGGGAAGGACTTGAGTGGGTAACAAAGAAATAAAAATAATTCAGGCACACAGACACATAAAAATCTTGAATTAGAGGTCTGGGCTATAGGATGAAGAAACATCAACAGCCCAGATTCTCAGTGTGTATTTTAACAGAGTTGAACATTGAGGAAGTGTTATTGCATATAGCTGAGTGAAAAGCTGCGTTTATTACATAAAGATTAAAAATTGAGAAAGGGATTAGGGTGTACAATTGGATCAAGAAGAAATGTTTAGCTAACCACTGTAAGAGAAGTATGTAAAGAGCAGTCTTCAGGTTGTAGACATTTGGCAGGATAGTTATGATGGCTAGTTTTTGGCCATACTACTAACATCTACATTTAAACTTCCAAGGAAGACTTTGACTTGTCTGTATGCCTGACAAGGGTGGGAGTCTTTGACATTGTTCCACAGGTCTAATGATACAGTCTTTGATATTGTTGGCTCATGTTGACATCACACATTCATTCAAGACTTCTTCTGCTTCCCATGCTTTGAAAACATGTATGTACTATGATATTAAAATACACTCCATTTAATTTTTACTTCCATGGCTTTTTGGTAGATGTAAGATTAATCTTTTCTGCCAACAGAGATGGCCCTGAAACACAAAAGAAACTTGAGTGATTACAACCAGTTGAGAAAATAGATATTTATAAACTAATGAAGAGTATTAAGTTGCGGATAACCTTGTTTCCTGAGTTCAGCATCCTATGTTTATGATAATTCTGTTTTTATAGAGAGCTAAATTTATACAGTATCTAAGGAAAAGAAGGCTGAATGAAACTAGACTTAGATAGTGTGTGTTTATATTTCCTTATTGGCAAGTTCGATGGCCTCACTAAGCCCCGAATGACCCTGGATATGCTCCCATTTGTAAACAACAGTCTAGCAAATTATTTCCTTTTTAAAAGCTGAACAACACAGTTTTAGAAAACCCTGTTAATTTGATCGATATTTGGAGAATTATTTTACTTAAACATGGTGATAATCTTCTATTTCTTACCTGCTTTGGCTTAATGTCTAAGGAATCTGATGTAATTGTGACTAGTCATGCTTCCTGTTGTGCTTCCATTCACATGGGATATCCATTCCCACCATTCCCATTCAGATTTCATAAAATTGAAGTCAATTTTTGTATGACATGTATATTTGAAACATATTTTCTATTCAGTCACATCTTAAAACAATACAAATTAACTCTTTTACATTTACATTAATTATTGACATTTGATTTCAGTATAGCCATTTGATACAATTGTTTTCCAGTTTTCCTGTGCTCTCTAGAGAGAAGGGGAGAGATTTAAATATGTATGGATAGGCTTGCTTTCTTCAAAAAAACTATTTATAGAAATAATTTTTAAATAATAGTAACACATTGTAGGCAGATGCCTGACTGTTATTTCCTAGCGACCCACCCTGAAATAATCACACAGAAAGTATAATAATTACAACACTACTTGGCCAATAGTTTAGGCTTCATATTAACTAACTCTTACAACTAAAATTAATCCATTTCTATTATTTTATATTTTACTACTAGGCTTGTGGTTTACTGGAAAGGTTCCAGGTCATCTTTCACCTTCAGCATCTACATGGCATCTCCTTGACTCCATCTACTTCCTCCCAGCATTCAGTTTGTTTTCCCACCTAACTATATTTAGACCTGTCACAGGTCAAAGCAAATTCTTTATTAATCAATGATAATAAAATATAATCACAGTATGCAGAGGGTAGTCCTACATCACCTCCTCTTTTTTGTCTAAATAAAAAGATTTTAACTTTAACATGGTAAAATTACATATAACAAAATAAATATCAAGCAAGAATTATAGTATATATATATATACTTTATCTTATATCATAACTAAAGAAAACTATAATTTTAACTATTCTTCAACTTCATTAAAGACTCCAGAAGGATATAAACTACCTAAGTTAACAGGGAATGCATTGTAGGCTACTTCTAAAAACTCTAGAATTGACAGAATGCTGCCTGGACCTAAAGTTCTTGTGTAATATTGGGTCATCTATCTTCAGGCTACAGGCCTATAGTATCTGGCAGACTTTTTCATAAAGCAGGAAATTTGAAAGACTGTTTTGCCTCTATTGGCAGTTTGTCAGTCATTTTGTTCCTTATCCAGCAGAATGTCTAGCAGAATCTTTTATGAAGCAGAAACCCTGAAGGACCATCCCGTCTTTTGGAATTTTCAGCAGTCACTTTTCTGTGGTTCCTACAAGCCCAGTTCATTCAGCATAGCGTTATGGAGTCCAGGCAAGACGACTTTCTTGTCCAAATGGCCAGCAATCTCCATAAAAAGCATTTTTAATATCCATCATCCTCTTGAAATAGATTGGTTCTGCCAGGAGCAAATATGTCTCATGTTCATGAAAAGTCCGAAGTCATTAAAACCTTTTAAATGCAATATTTTGTTAGTAATTGAAAGGTTTGAATAATACCTAGCCATCTGAAATATATTTATGAACATCTAGAATACATAGATAACATGACTACAAGCTTAACTATTATAGATAACTATTATCTGTATTTTTTAATTATAAATTACATTTTAAATGAGCTACACAAAAGTAATACCTTAATTAAGAGCATAATACTTATAAGAAAACATCTCAAATTTGTATCAACACCAAGATGTATTCATTTCTATATCATATTCCCCTTAAAATGTGAACAAACATTTTAAAAAAATATGTGGGGATCTGGGCATTGATCTCTAGACTACTTCCTGCTTATTGGGGGTCCATCTCAGTCAGGAGTCCCAAAGAGACTTCCTGTGTATTTTTCATCTTTACATGGCTTATTTTTCTTTATTGCTTTAATCTATGACTATCTGTACTCTGTCTTTTTCAAGACATTGTTTCATTATTTTCCAAACCATTTACTTTTTTTAATACACTGTGTCTCACTTAGGAGTCTTTTATGTCTGAATCTGTCCTATTGAATATCTATAATCCTTTTTTTTTGTCCTGGAGCACTTCTTAAAATCTCAGTGGCATAGGTAGGACTAAGGCTGCTTTGCCTTTTGGCTCCACTCCTTCTAACATGGTGGAGGTCTGTCCAGTACCAGTTCTTTGAGCCTTGCTCACAGCCCCTTTTCCAGGCACACAGCAGGTCTATGACGCCATTAAACAAGCTGTAGCATTCTGCTCAAAACCCTGTGTAAATGCTCAGTCTCCTGAAAGAGCCAGAGCTGTTTGTGGAACTAACACAAACCAGGAAACCTTTTTTTTTTTTAAAGGGGCCTCACATATTTTGCTGCTACTGCTGTTCAGGAAGCTTTCTTTTAAATGAATTGTGCCTCTGCTTGCTTCTGGAGAACAGAACAAATCTGGAAAAAAATACAGCTTCTAAGAAGTTGTGCTTAAAGCTGTTCTTTCATGTCTAGAATTTCTTTTTAATCTCTCTCAGTTTTTATGTGGATGTAGTTGGCTCACACTGGAGCCCTGATTTGTAGGTAGAGGCTGCTTGTGCACTTTCAGTTGACAAACCAGAAATAATTACACAGAAACTGTATTAATTACAACACTGCTTGGCCTATAGCTTAGACTTCTTATTAACTAACTCTTATAACTAATAATTTAAATTATCCATTCCTATTATATTATATTTTAATATGAAGCTCATGGTTTACCAGTAAGGTTCCAGTTAATCTTTCTCTTTTGGAAGCTCCATGGCATCTCATTAACTCAACCTGCTTTATCCCAGGATTCAGTTTAGTTTTTCCACGTAGGTATATTCTGCCCTACCACAGGCCAAAGCTTCTTCTTTCTTAACCAATGATAATACAACATATTTACAGAATACAAAGGAAAATCCTACATAAACACATGATTTTAAATATAAGAAATAATAAAAGAGAGAAAACCAGACTATAATTCTACAGTTGTACTTCCTGGCCTCTACATTTAGACTATATGATATACCATTTTATAATTTTTAAGTGTTTTGTATATATTAACATAATAATGTAGTTGACATTATTTTTAATTGTGATTTTAATATCTTCATACAAAAAATGATGTATGTACTATGTTCTTAGCAGGGCAACTTTTAAAAACTTATCTATACATAATTCCAGTAAATTTTATATATACAATATTCTCTTCTTTATCAAAAATATCTAAGAAAATGAAGAAATATCTTTGACACTTCTTACCTAACTTCTCTGGTAAAAATGACTTTATATCTCCACTTCAAAAGAGCTTTTATGCAAACATCATTCTTCCACTAAGTGTTTTAGGAATCAGACTCAGGTCATTATGTTTGCATGCAAGTACTTTGACCTACTAAGTCATTTTATTGTTCCTGATTTTTTCTTATACTATGCATAAAGCATGCCACAAAATCAATCCATTATACCTTTAAAATACTAGCAAATCATCAATTTCTATTACTGCCCACTGTACCAGGTCCCAGTTATCAGATTATTTTCAATCTTCCACCTCAACTTCCCAAGTGCTGAGATCACAGGCATGCATGATCATGCTCAAATGTCAATTCTTAGTAAGGACTTTGTTTAGTAACCTATTGAAACTTGCAACCCTCAACTTTCACACTAACTCTTTTCTCTGATGTAATTCCTCTACTAACATTTTCCACCATCTAACCTCAAGGTCTAGCAGAAGAAAATGCAGGACTTCTTTAGAGGAATAATCTTGCATTCTGAGTCTCCATGAAAATGAATAACCCAACTGGGCATGGTGGGTATTGCCTAAAATCCCAGCAGTCAGGAAGTCAAAGTAGTAATAGTATGACTTTGAGACCAGTTTGGACTATAAAGTGACATCTTGAAGGGCAGACAGACAGACAGAAAAAAAAAATCATTCCACAAATGAGCTCTTCAAAGTAAAAAGTCACCAAGTACACAAGGACAATTTTTGTCTTGGGTTTGTGAATATTCAGGTATTATCTCTTTAAAGTGTGTCCATTTGGCATTCTCAATCACTTCTTGAACCTCTTCCATTCAAATTTTTCTTCCTTGGTGTTTCAAAATTTGACTAAAATATTAGTATCCTTTTAATATTTTCCTCTCTTGTTTCTTGACAGCTTCTCAATTTCAAATAATAATTAAGCTCACAAATCCTTTGTTATGCATGACTTATTCTGATATTGATACTTTTATTTTTAATATCTCTGACTATGTGCTTGTAGCCCAATGTTCTATGCTTGATCTTTAAATTTTCTTCTCTCTACTCATTTCTCTTTTAGAATACTGAATCTGTTTTGTTTGAATCTTTCTGTGTTTTTCTGCAAACTATTTACAAGTTGCTTTTTCAGATAACTGTTCTCTCCTCACATACACAAACTGATTCACACATTCACACACACACACACACACACACACACATGAATGCACACACACAAACACACACATTTTCTTTGACACTACATTTATATTGGCTACTATCAATTAGATTAGAGCAATTTATTTCGACCTTTAGATTGGGGTATGCTTTCCTGATAATTCTTATATATTCAGATAAACAATATCATTTGATGATGACTTATGTCTTATTATTCAACTTTCTAATCTTAAAGTGTATCAATTTTGTAGAAATTAAAAGCAGTCTACTTTCTTCCTTTGAGCCTGAAATATTTTCACTATTTTAGCACCAGATGGCAAAGGAATTCCAGATCTGTTACTAGTTTGTTGTTGGTTTCATTTTCTCTGATTTATTAGTAATAGGACAATGAAACACAGATAAGATTCATATATTCCATTAGTGTGCTGCCACCATGAACTGGGACATATCTGAAAATGTTAGTACACCAAAGACAGGCTGCTATTTGCACATTCAAATTATGTTTAATTAAATTATTTTCTAATTTTCAACGTAACATTTTATTGGTTTATTAGGGGCAAGAGAACACTATTGTTTAGATGCTGATCTGGGAAGTATTGTATAAGATTCAGTAGACTTAAAAGAGATAAAGTGTGATTTAAGATGTTACATGTGACACTTATTTATTATAAATAAATTTTATCACAGGGGGAATATTATAAGTGGTAAGGTTACACTGGTAATAAATTTATCCCCATAGGAGTTTAGACTTCTCTTGAATAACTCTTAATTTATCCATATATTGCATAGTAAACTTTCTTTTTTATTCTTTTCATGTTCTTGACTCCTTTTTCAAAATTATAGCAAAATTATACAATTTAAAATTGTATTAACATTATATATTTAGGAATTGCCTGAAACTGAATACATTTTATATGACAAAATGAATGCTCACAGTGTAACAATAGGTGACTTGATTTGAAAGTTCTTGTCAGCCCTTAATTCAGGATATAATCTGCAGAGATCAGGAGGACAGAGAGTTTAAATGGCCTTTTTAAAAAGCCAAGGGGAAAAGCAAAAGCATATTCATTCACATAAAGGTTTCCTTTGACCTTAGAAAATCATTGTAGGTTGCATAATGAAGAGTATTATGAAATGAACAGCAGCTAAAAGGGCATTTATAATCCCAGCTGACTTCCTTTGTAAAGGGGATTCTATTTTATGTTCTGTATTAATTAGATTTGCTTGCAGCATGTATGTGTTATTTCTTATAACTTTTCTTTTGGTTGATATTCAAAATTTTCATGTTCACATATTTTATTTGAAAAAAGACTTCTAAAGGCACATTGGTAATAGAAAGATTGTCAATAAATTTACACTGCTGCAATTATATATTTAGCTAGATATTTGCTAAATATATTCAAATATGCTATGTACATGCCAACTTGTATTCAATGTGGCTTAGACAGAACCCACTTTCATTGATCATAGGAAACTCATGGACTGAAAATATGTCTTTGTTGTCTACAGTATTACTTTGGTTAGATTCCTAGAAAACACAACCTAAAACAAAATAAAGCTGGTATGTTATCTATTTTGAGGTATATAACACCAGAGTATAAATAAAGTACAAGAACGTAAAACCTAAAATCCATCCTGCCTTGGAGATGTCACATGACAATGGTTGTGTAGAATAGTGGGAATTGTCCCCCAATGTCTGATTTAACTTGCGGCCCACACCACAAGAGGAGATGCATGTCCTATCCTATCTGGAAGGCCAGGAACCAGAGACTGATAACTCAGAGACCTATCAAAGAACCAAATACAAAAGACATTTTAAAGAAAATCAATAAAATGATTTCTAATCATAGTCCACTATATTCATTGATTGGTTCTTCATCACTAAAGAGGATTTTCTTTTGACAGATGGGAGTTGATGCAAATTCCTACTGCCAGACATTATGCAAAGAAACCTATTGGAGGTCTCCATCTGGTCTCTCCCTTTGGAGATGGGGAAGCCATATGTAAGAAGTGGGAGACTATAGGGATCAGAGGGCATGGAGGCTACCAGAAGAACATGATCCATAAAATCAATTGAACAGGGCTCGCATGGGCATACAGATATTAAAATATCAAGACAACATGAGTCTACACCAGATTATATACATATATATTATAGCTGTTAGCTTAGTTTTCTTGTTAGACAATTAACAGTAGGAGAAGGTTTGTTTCTGACTGTTGTGTGCTCTTGGAAATTTTTCCTCCTGTTTGGTTTCCTTGTTTAGCCTTGATACAAGAACTTTTGCCTTTTCTTATTGTATCTCATTTTGTACTGTTTGGTTGCCATCTGTGTGAGGCTATTTTCGGAATAGGATTTAGAGAGAGCATATATCTGGGAAATAGGAGAGGTTGGGGGGTAGCTAATAGAAGAGCCAAGGTAAATTGTGTTTGAGTAATGTGGGATTCCCTTCGTTATGTTATGAATGTGTTTTATTGTCATTGGCTGATAGGGGAGCTGCTTTTGGCCAATGGCTTGGCAGAATATAGGCAGACTAGAAAAAGATGTATAGAGAGAGTGAGTGGAGATAAGGAAATGCTATGAATCTGCAGAAGGAGAAAGATGGCCCCTGGAGCTTTTCAGGACCTTGCTGTTAAGCCTGGACCTCATGGATATGCCCAGATAATTAGAGATGGATTGGTTTGGAGTATAAGAGCTAGTAAAAAATATGCATGAGCTAATATGCCAAGCAGTGTTTTAATTAATACAGTTTCCATGTGATTGTTTTGGATCTGGGCCGCCGGGAAACAAACAAGCAGTTTTTATGTACAGTTGGGTTGTACTATATAAGAACATTCAATTTTTTAATTTAATAATATGTAAAATAACTGACAAAAGACAGATAAAGAAAGTAAGATAGAAAAAGAAAATATTGGGAGACAAATACAAAGGGTTTCTTAGAGTAATTTTTAAGGCAAGTAAATTCTGAGACAAGTTAATAGCCAGTAACCTCCTTATCAATAAACTTAGTAAAACAGTTACTTGCTGATACATAACCTAGATCCTCATTATTTTTAGTCTTTTCTTTAATAGATAGTAATTACTGCAATTAATAGATAGTTATAATAGATCTTGTGCTCAGAGAAAGTCATGGAATACAGACATACTATTTGAGTCCATTTTATATTATAATGGATACAAAATGATCTCTTTAATGAATGTCCCAGCCAAAGTATAAATCTTTTTTATCAAATGAAAGGAAAAAATATTCATGTTTCCATAATCATTTCAGCCTAAGATCATTGAAAATCCCAGGCAGCATCCTCTTACATTTCCCTTGTCAGAAATATCTATCTGTAGGAAACAAGATTGCTATTCCGGAACAAACTCAAAGGTAGAAAATTGAAATAATCGAGAGGGAGATGTGTGATAGACTGAGATCCCTTATTTCATCCTCTTTCCTGAAAACTATGAGTCACATAGTACTATATTCAGGCTGTCAGGGCCTCATTGTTTTCTTTATGCCTGAGGGGTTCGAGCCTATGTTGTCAAATTCCAAGGTTGTTCCCATACCTGTGCTTTCTATCAGTTGTTGTGACTTCTTCATGAGAAAATGATTATTTGCTCTATTCCACCTTCCACAGCACATGCTCTATAGTGAAGATCAAAATGTGGGCAGGATTTGTTGCTCTTGATTAGTTTAACACAATAATTAGAGAGTTGACAGAGGTAAAACTTTAATCAGAATATACTATGTGAAAAATTCTATTAAGTCAAAAAGAAATTCTATTAAGACAAAAAGAAATATTGTTAAGGGCAGCCAGTTGGATCAGTGGTTGAAGACACTTGACAACAAGCCTAACAACCTGAGTTTGGTTCCCAGAACTCACATTGGTAGGAGGGAGAGCTGACTCCTGTAGGTTTTCTTGTGATGTCTATGTATATGCTCACCCCTACATGCAAATAAATAGAGAATGATTAAAAGAATTTAAAAAGAAAGAAAGGAACATGGATCAGATACATAAATGGTATACACACATACATATGCTTAAGAACAGTCTTTTATAAATAATTTTAAAGGAAAGCAATATTCAATATGGCTGTTTCATTGGTTCATTTAAACTTTCTGTTCTCTTCCTTCTAGTAAAAGGACCATTTTTCCCAGTTTATTTATTTTTTTATTAAAAATTGCCATCTCCTTCCCTCCTCCTCCCCCTTCCCTCCCCTCCCCTCCACCCATACCCCCACTCCCTCCCTCTCCAGGCCAAAGAGCCATCAGGGTTCTCTACACTATGTTGAGTCCAAGGTCCTCCCAACTCCCTCCAGGTCCAGGAAGGTGAGCAACCAAACTGACAAGGGTCACATAGAGCCCATACATGTCGTAGAGACCAAGCCCATCCCCATTGTCCTTGGCTCCTCGGTCAGCCTCCACCATCAGCCACTTTCAGAGAGTCTGATTTGGTCGCATGCGACCAAAAAGGACCATTTTTTATTCTCTCAGACCCACTCAGAAAGCTACAAAACTTAATTGCCCTATTATTTCAAGGGTCCATTGTACATCAATAATATTTGTAGTTTTATCACAGTATATTAATTTCCAATAAATATTTATATTTTTCCTACCCAGCGTGAGTAGCTGAAGAGCTGGAGACAAATTTGTTTTGCTTTTGTTTTTGCTTTCACTGTTCTGCAAATGATTAATCTGATATCTGATTCTGCCTGTTGGAATCATTCTCATTCACGTGTTACAACACATCTTGGGGAAGCTAGAAATGCCACTCTAATATGCTTGTTAAAATTGCTATATGTCCTGAAATTTTCACTGAAATCAAAATCACATCCTTACATTAGAAATAGGGAAATCAATTACAGACAATCTGGGCAGATATAGAAGTGAATATTTCAGTTGTCCAGCACATTTGAATGAAAGTTGGATTAGATTTATTTAATGCTTACACATCTATTAATTGCTTTAAGATTTAGTAGTAATAAATCCTGAGTTTTGAATTACAGTATGATTACTATTGATCACATGTGCTGTACAGTTGAAGAGACAGAAGCGTATGACTTTGAAAGGTATTGTCAACAATAAATGACAAGGCTTTCAAAGATAATTTTAATATAATTTAAGCACTGAGAAATGTATTTGTGCATTTAAGATTCCATGGGAATCTCTTAGCATATACAGGTCTTGAGTTTTGAGCTATTAGATTAAAAAAATGAAATCATAATATTTAGGTTTAAATTGGAAAAATAAATACAGATTTATTTGCTTTGTTTTTTAAAACTTTAAAAATTTTTTGAGATTATTATTACCTGATTTTCTTTTTCCCTCTCCTCACTCTAAGGCTTCCCATTGAACCCCACTCTTTGCTGTCTTTCAAATTCATGGTGTGCTCTATATTAGTTTTTGACATAGAAATATAAGTATATACATCTGTTTTTAAAATCACGCATTTACACAGATGTACAGATGAACATGTATGAGTTTATTTATTTTTTCTGATTTTTCTATATTACCTTTAAAATATTGTAACCATCAACAACTTGGTACTGGATAACCATTTCCCCAACTTAAAGTATTCTTTACTTGTCTGTAGTTCTTAATGGGGATTCTCCTGTCTGTGCTAATGTGTCGACTGTTTTTGGCTTCATTCAGCTCTTATTTAGGAGGTTAAGTGGTGAGAGTTTATGAGTGTAGATCCTGACATCACTAGGAAACATAATCATACAGCAAACTCTTTGATTATCTGGCTCTTACAATTATTCTCTTCCATGGTCATTTGGTCTTTTGTGGAATCAGGTTGATGCACCCAGTAAATTTTGTTATCTTTTCATAAAAATTAGGCTTATGTAGTTTACAGATAATTACCTTTGAACCACCCATATTATATCTACAAATACAATAAAATTATAATTATTAGTATATTAATAAATATAATTGCTTAACTATTTCAATAAAATATAGTTATACTTGAGTAAATATAGGATCAATGTATTCCTAGGTAAGTATAAATGCCTATTATCGAAAAAAATACATTAATGATTTCAAATATAAACTTAATAACATCATGAATTTATAAACAATATAGTTGTTAATCACAGAAAAGTTAGAATAATGTCCTCAAATGTACACTTTAAATCACTTTATACTATTTTAAAGCTTTATTTATTATCTTTATTTATGTATATATGTTTGTGCCTGTATGAATCTATGCTTTAAAAATGTGTTCAGGTGCCTGTGGAGACCAGTGACCTGGAAATGGAGTTAAGTGGTTGTGAACACCCTATCAAGGGTGTTGATAACAAGTGAAGTCTTCTGAAAGAGCTGTACATGTTTTTTATTTGTGAACCACCTCTCCACTCCCCATAGATACACTTTAGTGGAGAATTTTTAGGTTTGAAGGTAAATGAATGATCTTTAATGCAACTGGGAAAATCTTGAGTTATTTCTTCTCTCAGGTACATGCACACGATTAGGAGAGACCCCGATAAAACTATGCCAAGAGAAACAGACTAGCAATGTGCTTGGAGCCATGATATTGATTCTAATAATTTGATGCTTTCCTTGGGATTTTCAGATAGAAATATTAAACAAATTGACCATTTATCATAATTTCTTAGTGGCTTACTCACTCTATTTTTCATACTTGTTACTCTGTACAGTTATAGGTAACAGTGAAATTTAGAAAACTTTAATTGCCTACCTATTCCTAAGGAGTATAAGCAGATATTCCAGTGTCACAGTTCAACTGAAACTACATTTTAAAATAGTTATTTATAGGAAATCATTCTGTCGAATTATTATTTCCTGTATATTTCTATAGCACATAAATTCAACAATTTTTATGGAGCTTCTGACAAGTCAATATATTCTATATGATGCCAAATCATTCTGTTACCGACTAGATGGAGGCAGTTTATAGCACCCTTCTCAGTAATTATATGTATAGTCCATGCTGACCGTCTCGTTTCTTCATAAATTTATTAGACACTTTTAAAATTTGTATTTATTTGTACTTACAATCAAGTAGTAAACAATAAATATTAATCTGTATGCATGATGAAAATTTAATAGTACTATTAACCTGCCTTTATTTAATGGAAGCAATGAAATTATTCTCTGTGTGAACAAAAAGAGCATAAATAATCCATTACAGGCACATTTTAGAGGTAGATTATTTTGTCAGTGCTAGAGCTTAAATGAACAACCTCCTGTATGCTAAATAAATATACTACCACCAAGCCATATCTCTAGACTTAGAACTAAATGTGCATTTCCTGGGATCAATAGCATATGATAGCGTGCTTAAAGATAATGATTGGCAACAGAGTGATGTTTGTGTTTTTTCCAAAGTTACGTGCTTTGATACTACAAAATGCTTAAAGTACTTGTTTGAAATAGGAAAGTTTCAAAGTATTTTGAACAAATTACCTCCTAGCAGCTTCAGTATAGAAGGTCCATTCTTTTTGCCAAAATTTCATTTAGCAACTATTAGCTCCATAACTGAATAATATAAATATGATCATTTATCAACCATTAATAGCAATCAAAATAAATATATTTAATAATCTTCAAGGGGTCATATGTGTGAAGAATAAACATTCATCTTGACTTGCAAGCTGATAATCTTACTACATTCATTTATTAAATGCACACTATAGTAAGTGATAGATTCACAAAGAACTATCTTTATGGTGATTGCATACTTGGTTCCTTGCAATGGAAAACTGATGGTTATTTTTGTTTTTCTGACTTGACCTACATGAGAAATTACTGGCTTTGGGGAGTTTCCTTCAGTTTAGGCAGAGGCATTTAAACAAGGATATTATATATAAGAAAAACATGTATTCTACATATTTAGATTTTGAAAATACCATCTTCTAAGCAACTTATATCATATGTCCTTACTGTCTCTTGTCTTACTCTCACCTACCAAACCTAAAAGAAGCCTCTCTGCAGTAAAGTTACTGAGCACATTGGTCAGAGCATCAGGTTGGCGATTTTCATTGCACTTCCATATACCAATTTTATTTACACAGTCTTATCCCAGCCTCATCGCTCACCACCTTATGCAGCCTCTCTTTCCACTCTGCTCCATTTCAAAGGACCTACAGCGATAATCTCCTATAGCTTTTCATTTTTCACTCCATCTCTCTGTCGTACTTGCAGCTCCTAAGACATTCTTTCCATGAAATCCCTCTGGCTACATTGTCCAGGTAATCAGATCTCCTTAGTAGACTTACATGTTCCTCTGGACCCGCTCAGCCCTCTGTTCTTCTCACCAACCCCCATTTCTTCACGTCAGTTTCAATGCCTAGAAAACATTTCCTATCCAGTATCCCCACTGGACACACCAAATAGTGACTCAGAAACATTCCCTTATAAGGAAACAACAGTCACCACATGCTCCTAAGATGAATATGAGAGAACAACAGGAACCAAAGAGTGAAAAACTCACAAAACCAAAACAAGAAAATATATCAAGATCTGTAACAGGAGGGCCTGCTTGTTGGGGTTTTTTGTCCTCCCACCAGGTCCCACAGTTGTTTGGCCACAAGGAAAATACACAGAAGTCTACATTAATCATAAACTGATTGGCTCATTAGCTTAGGCTTTGTATTACCTCTTATAACATATGTTAGCTCATTATTTTTATTTATGTCAGCCACACCACTTGGTACCTTTTTTAGCGGGGCAGGTCACATCCTGCTTCTTCAGTGGATGGACCAGGACTGGTGAGAGAGCTTTCTTCTTTTCAGAATACTCCTGTTTTCATTATCCTGCCTCTACTTTTTGTCTGCTTGTCCCACCTATACATCCTGCTGGGCTAATGGCCAATCAGCGATTATTTAAAACATAATTGACAAAATATAGAATTGTCCTACTCCAAAGACTTAGAATTACAATTCCAGTTCATGTATCTAGAGGCCAGTTTGTCAACACAATATTACCCAGACAGCACCACTAAGACTTTCAATATAGCCAGAGACCTTAGTATAGAAGACACTGAGAAATAAAACAAAGCTGAAGCACAAGACAAGTACTTCAAAAGATCCTTTGCAAATATGCTCAACACATTAAAAGGGATATTATTTTATCTATTAATGAAATCAATAAAAATACAAAGAGTGTAAAGAAATGAAGAAAAGCATTTGAGACATGAGAGTTGAAATAGTTTCAATAAAGAAAACTCAAACTGAGTAAAAACTGGAAATGAAAAATTTAGGAACTTGAATAGTAACATCAGAGTCAACCCTCACCAAGAGATTGAAAACATGGAAAAAAGAGAATCAGGCAGTGAAGACAAAGATAGAAGAAACAGGTACCTAGATCAGAAAAAAAAATTAAATGTAAAAACTCAAGACACACAACATCAAGCATATATGATTTCCAATGAAAATGCCATATCTATGAATAATATGAATATAGAAAAAAGAAACTCCATTTAATAAATATAAAATAGAAAAGAAAGAAGAAACCCACTTGAGATATTTTTCGGCATAATCTTTATAAAAATTCCTACCCCAAAACTTAGGTGCCTATAATGGTACAAGAAGCATACAAAACAACAAATAGAATAGACAAGAAAAGAAATTACCCACAACAGATAATAATTAAAACACTACAAGTACATAAGAAAAAATATTGAGAGATGCAAGAGGAAATAAGTAAGTTGCATTTAAAGGCAGAAATAATATAAAGACACCTGATGTTTCAATGGAGACTTTAAAAGCCAAAAGGATCAGAACACATGCTCCACAAATTCTAATAGATGATAGATATTGGTCCAGACTATTCTACTGTGTACAACATCAATGGTCTCAATAGCTCAATAAAAAAAACACAGACTAAAATATCAGATATGAAAGCATGATCCACCCTTCTGTTGTATAGAAAACACAGAGGCTAACATCAAAGATAGGCATGTTCTCATGGTAAAAGGATAGGGAAAGATATTCTAAAAAGAACTTTAGAAACAAGCTGGTATAGATATAGCCATTTTAATATCTAACAAATTAGATTTCAGATGAAACTAACCCAAAGAAATTGAGAAGGATATGATAAACTCATAAAAGGAAAAATTAGCTCAGAGAATAATGTAATTCTTAACATCCAAGCAGCAAATGCAAAGACACTTTTATACATTAGGGAAAAAACTACAATGATGAAAATCATATATTGATTCACACACAGTTATAGTGGGTTACTTCTTACCTGACTCCTGCCAATAGATAGGTCATCCACACAAAATTAAACAGAGAAATTATGGAGGTAAATGGTAATACAGGGCAAATGAATCCAATATAAATTTTCAGAACATTTTACTCAAAGTCAAAAGAATAGTCTCAGCAACTCATGGAGCTTTCTTCAAAAATGCTCCATTCTTTAATGGGAAACAAGTCTCAACAGATACAAGAAAATTGAAATAGCACCTGCATTCTATCTGACCACATGGATTAAAGCCAGATTGCAACAATAACAGAAACAATACAAAGCTTACAAAATCATAGAAAATCAGCTATTTGCTATTGAGTAAAAAGTGGGTCAAGAAAGAATTTAACAAACAAATATAAAACATTTCAGATTAAAATGAAGATGAAGACATAATGTACACCAAACTTGTGGGACATAATGAAGGTAAACAATTTTAGGAGGCAAGTTAATATAACTAAATGCCTACGTAAAAAGTTAAAATCTCATATTATTTAGTTAATAGAAACACATGATCTCTATAAGAAATATACACAAAAGAAAGCGATGGAAATGAATATACAAGCTCAGGAATGAAATCAATAAAATAGAATCAAAGAAACATAATACAAAAAAATCATTGAAACACCGTGTGTTCTTTGAGAAAAACAAATTAAAAGGTGAAGAGAGATCTACCAGAGACAGCAAAGCATTGCCCTTCTCCACCTGTTGTTCCTGAGATGCAGGAAGCAATTCCCTCCAGGCAACCCAGCTGCAGCTGAATGAGAATGATACTTAAGCACCAAGGAGAAAACACCTCCGTGCCCCTAGGACTGCTTCTATGGCATCTGCATACACATTTGGCAGTGTTACAGATGGTTCTTGTTATAGCAATTCTACTAATGTACTTGTTCTTCATGTTCTTTTCCTCCTTCCACACTGAAAGATTCTGAAAATATGGATATGTTGCATGGTAATATAAGTCGTCTTGATCTGTTACAGTGGGTAGACATTAAAGCTGTAAAGAAGGTCATGGGATAAAACCTGAATGATGAAAGAATGGGGGAAATTTGGGAAAATGCAGAAATTGTTCTTTGCCTGGTTATAAAACTTGGCAAAAGAATTATACTGAAACATCAAGGATCTTGGCTATGATAAATAAAGTTTCTGAGAATTTAGGGCTTTGGGGCTGACTGCCTATGGCATTATAAATCAAAAATTTGGACTGTGAGGAACAACAAAGGGAAAGGTTTGACGATGGAATAAAACCCACTGAACTATGCTTCTGTGAACTGCAAATAGTTAACTTCTGAGGTCTAAGCCTCAGAAGTTGTTTTATGATTAACTAAGCTAAGGATTAAGTATATAGCAGCAAAATGGGGTTTGGGAACTGGGAAAATGTCATAATGAATGATGATGTTCTGATTTCAAAGAATCTTTATGCTTCTTCTTAACTGCTTTGCCTAGGTAATGATTAACCTGTGGCAAGAACAAAGAATCATTTTCCTTGTGTAAAGTTTACAATAACAACAAAAAGCAAGAAGAAATTTGGAGAGAACAATGTCAAAATTCCCTAAATGATTGTTTATAAATATTTGTTTACATTTAAATGGGGCAATGCTATAGAGGCTTGCATGGTATGAAATTTGGTCTGTTGATACAAATTAAAGTCAATTCTGTTATATTAAAAAACTTACAATAAAAGACTTAGGTTCAAATCTCAAGGTTGAAGAAGAAGAACCTGCCATGCAGCTGATAGCCTGTCCGCTTGCATGATAATTTTGTGTTTGTGTACTCAGTTTGCCTTCTAGACATCCCAGATTTGAGATCCATTTCTTTGCTGAGACTGGTCCCCAGCAAAGGTACAAATTAATAAAATTAGGGAAAAATGGGGACATAATAGACACATAGATAATCATAAATAAATAGTTTAAAATCATATATACTGCCAATATGAAAAAAATCTCACAGAAACAGGGTATTTTTCTTGTTATGAATTCCTTATAAAATGTTCATTGCTGTTCTATTCATAGTAACCAGAAAATAAAATTAGACTTGATGAATGTCAAGAGAAGAATGTATAAAGAAAATAGAGATAATTTACATAATGGAATACTACTAAGATGTTAGCAAAAATGAAGTCGTGTAGTTCATGCTGGAGAGGATGTGGAGAAAAGGGAACAGTCCTTCATTGCTGGTGGGACTCCAAACTTGAACAGCACCTTTAGATATCAATATGTTGGTTTCTCAGAAAATGGAGAATCAGTCTACCTTAAGACCCAGTTATAACACTCTTTGGCAGACACCTAAAGGACACTCAAACATACCACAAGGTCTGTTGCTCATCTATAATTTTAACACCTTTATTTGTAATAGGATGAAGCCCAAAATAACCTAGATGCCCATAAGAGGAGAAATGGATAAAGAAAATGTGGTACATTTACACAATGGAGTATTAGTTGCTAAAAACAATGACTTAAATAAATTTGAATGGCAATAGATGGAACTAGAAAAAAAGTATTCTGAGTGAGGTAACCCAGACCCAAAAAGACATAATTAGTATGTACTCAATCATAATTGGATAATAGCTGTAAAGTAAAGGCTAACCCTGCTACAACCCACAGATGCAGAGAGGTTAGGTAACAAGTGGAGTCCAAAGGGGCACACATAGGTCTCCCTGAAGAGGAGAAATAGACGAGATCTCTGGTGCAAGTGGGGATGGAAATTTGAGGGTTCAGATTGGGCAGGGTACTGAAAGATTGACTGGAACTGTGGGGAGTCATTTCAGTGGCAGGTGGAAACATAATGTCAGGGAAACTGCCACAAAACTCCAAGGATGAGCCCAGCTAAGACTCCTAGGTATAGTGGATACCTGAACTGCCTATCTCCTGTGATCAAATTGGTGACTACAACTGTTATCAGAGAGCCTTCATCCAGTAACTTATGGAAACAGTGAGGAGATGCACACTCAAACATTAGGCCAAGCTCAGGTATCCTGCTGAAGATAGGGAGGAGAGATTGTAGGAGCCAGAGGCTTCAAGGTTATCCATAGAAATCCTGCCCACCCAAAATGCTAACCTGGACTCATAGGAACTCACACAGTCTGAAACAACAATCTAGAGCCTGCATTGGTTGGACCTCTGACATTTACATAAAGGTGGCAGTTGTGTAGCTTGGTCTAATGGTGGGACACCTAAAAATGAGAGAAGAGGGTGACCCTAACACTTTCACTGGATCTTGGGCACCTACTCCTCATATTCTATTGCCTGATCCAGCCTTACTACAAGAGGACGTGCTTAGTCTTGAAAGCAACTTTATATGTCATTCTTTCTTTTTTTTTCTTTTTTCTTTTTTTGGTTTTTCGAGACATGGTTTCACTGCAGCTTTTAGAGCCTGTCCTGTAGCTAGCTCTTGTAGACCAGGCTGGTCTCAAACTCACAGAGATCCGCCTGCCTCTGCCTCCCAAGTGCTGGGATTAAAGGTGTGTGCCACCACCACCCGGCTGTTATTCTTTCTTGATACCCAGAGGAGGCCTGTTTCTTTCTGAACGGAAACAGAGCAAGAGTGGATTGATGGGAGGGGCAGAGCAGAGATAAGAAAGAGAGGAGGGAGGGAAAACTGAAGTTGAATGATAAAATAAATAAGTAAACTAAATAAAAATCAATTAATGAAAATAAATAATAAAGTCATAAAATTCACAATAAAAATGGTTCTACAAAGGGAACAATTGTAAAACTTATGGTGAAATAATGAAATACAGGTACAGAATGATTGTTAAAACATTATTGGTAGTTAGGTGACATTTTTGTTAATTAACCATATACACTTCCTTTGTGGAAAAGACATTTATTTCTGTATTTATATCAGAAGACACAGCCAAAACTACGGTAAAAGGAGCAAACAAACTGATATTTGCACAAATATTAAAAATGCCTGGGTGATCAGAGAATTGTTATACTTATGTAGTATTTAGGAGATTAGAATCACTTTTAGATAATAGCAAAGAGGGAATAGTTATGATAGGCAATGTTTGTATCTGAACATACAGTAAGAATTGTCATCGTCATCTTCATTCATTTTACCAACAACAGGAGGAAAACTAGTGCCAGGGAAAGCTAAAAATAAATGTATGTATGTGTAATGTATGTGTGTGTGTGTGTGTGTGTGTGTGTAAAATTTGCATATAGGATTTATATGTTTTTTTTCTGGTAACATTACCTGGTCTTGCAAATCACTATTCATTTTTTCTTAAGCAACATGCATAGAAGCTTTTGCCTTCAATTTTCATTTAAGCAACATTTGAGGATAGGAAAGCATGATTTTGTATTAGACTGGGGATAGAGTAGATAAGTTTGATCCTCTCTATCTTCCATCTAAAGCTAAACCATATTTAAAACTGTTCAGTATATAGACTATTATCAGTGAATAAATTCTGAGAAACTTGAATCTTGGAGGAGAAAGTTCTTGATAGTGTAGAGGCTTTGTTTCTCAGATAAGTTGTATTTGTAGAAACATACCACAGGAAATGATTATGTTTTACTTCCTGGCTTAATCAAGATAACATTTTGATCCTCCAGGGAGGTAGGGAGAGGAATTATGGGAGCTATGTGATTTTTCTTATCAAATACTATCCTTATCCTTGGTGATAATGGAATTTTTATCTGTGAATACTTCAAAATAACTGACTACAGCATGTTTCTAGTTTGGATATGTAAGCTAAAATTTTATGGTATCATGAATACCAAATTAGCGATATGTTGGTGCATTAAGTACAATAAAACAGAACTTCAAAATTAGGTACAAGAAAATGTCATTTAACTTGATATATAATTACATAATTTTGGCATAGTTTTCTTTTCTGTGTTAATTTTCTCTTTTGATTGTATTAAATAATTTTTAAACAGAAAAGAATAAAACAGTCTACTGCAAATACCCTCATCAACACAATTTTAGATATCATTAACATATGCAAGAAACAAATGTTGATCCTTTCTCTTCCTAAGTATTTCTCATTTTACAGAGGCTAAAAGAGATTTAAAAATATTCCTTCTTTATGAGGTCAGTGAATGCCAATTAGTCAGTGGTTCTATTAATGCTTTCTCTTCCATAAGTAGCTAATTCTATAAGACAACTAAAAACAGTTTTAAATCCATAATTTGAAACTTACATTTTCTTTCATTTTTAAGTCGGAGTGATGATGGTAGTTGGGGCTTTATGTAAATTTTGCCATCAACTAGACACATAAAATCTGAATCTGTGGTCACTGCATGTAGCATTTGTCATAGAGTGATCCTTCTGGATGCCAGATTTTCTTGAAGGTATCCACACTATAAGCAGCAGGATCTTCAGTTGTTTTCTCTATCTTGATGATACAATAACCAAAATACCCCCATTTCATTTGAAATGATTTTTCAGCTATAAAATCTTTGACTTCTGTGTCTCTTAGGGAATATTTTTCCTATATTTTACATTTTCAGGGATTAATTGTGCTTGTTTGCAGAGAGCTTACATATAGAATGGTGAATCTAATAAAATCAAAATTAGAGGTATATCAGTACCTCTTCCCTATGGCCTTAACATGCATCTGATGCATGTGTATATGCACTTTAGCACATGTCCACATGTATCTGCACCTGTGTGCCCATGTACTTTCATGTTCATGTGTACCCACACACATGAATATACGAATGCATACAAGAAAGATACCCAGACACACATACAGGTATATAAAAAAGAGCAGTCCATAAATTTAATGATAGAAATAAAAACAAAGTTAGTGAAACAAAGTGCTGATTCTTTGAAAAGGTAGAACATATAGACAAAAGCTTAATTAAAGTAAGAAAAGAAAAGTCTGAAACTAATAATATTAAAATGAAAAGGTGAAGTTACCAAGATAACAACAAAATTCAGAAAACGCCTGAGAACATAATATGAAACCTATTGCCAAAATACTCAGAAATATTTACATAAATAAATACCTTTCTAAAAAATACTAAGCTCTGATACTAAACTAACAGTACAACAAGCAATGTGACTGAAGCAGTATTAAGTTTTCCCATGAATAAGTAAATAAATTAATAAACAAATGTTTCAGGACTAGAAGAAATTGCTGTTGAATTCTATCAGAAAAATAATAAAAATGATATGAATTTTCGCTCTGCCACACATAAACTAGAAACAATAAATAATTCCAAATTTATTTGCAAAGCTTAAAATACCTACCTACAAAAACACACAATAACAGCAGAAAAAGGAAAGCATAGGCCACTCCATCTGGATGCTATAAAGTACAATATTCTCAGCAAACTTTTGTAAAATAATTTAAAAACATAAGAGCATTCTTAACATAAGATAATTCTCCATGATCAAGTTAGTTTCATTCTAGTGGTTCAAGGATGAATTAATGATTGAAATGCCAAAGTGTAACACTGCATATAGACACAGGACACAATCACATGATCCCTTCAGTAGACCATGAATCACCTTTTGACAAAATAAAACATAGTTTCATCCACAAATCCAAGAACTAGGAAAACAAAGAAACTTTACTGAAAATAAGAGATATAAAACAAGTGCAGCTATTGATACTATAAATGGGAGAAAATTAAAATCATTCTGCTGAAATCAAGAGTAGGACCAAATATACAATTTCTTCATTCTTAATATAGATCCTGAGGTCATAGCTAGAAATAAAAATAAGATAACAAAAAAAGGTAAAATGTTTAAAATAGAAATAGAGGCTGTTTGTTGGTTGTGCACACCTTTAATCTCAGCACTTTGTAGGCAGAGGCAAGTGGATCTCTATTAGTTCAAGGCTACCATGGTTTACAGAGTGAGTTTCAGAACAGCTAGGACTACACATTAAAACCCTGTATGAATAACTAAAACAAAACGAAAATGAAAAAAATAGAAAGAGTAGATACTAATTTATCTTTATTTGTAGATGGTATGATCTTGTTTGTAAAAGAACCTAAGTGTTATACAATAGAATATATGCAGATTTTCAGAAAATTAGCCTAATAAAAAAAATCATCAATCAAGCATCAAAATTTTTCTTTACACTTTCCATAGACATGCTCAGAATAAAATTAGGGAAACAATCTCATTCAAATTAATTTCCAGCCACCTCAATAAAAGAATGTAAAATTCCTTACTATGAAAAGTTTAAAATATAAAAGAAGATGAATAAACTAAAATGTAGATGAACCTATATAACTTGTATTGTCATAATTAACATTGTAGAAATGACAATCATGCTAAAAAACAATCTACACATTCAATATAATCAGCTCTGAAATTTAAATGAATTTGTCAAAAAGCAAAGAAAAAGTTAATGATAAAATCCATATGGAGGCCGGGCGGTGGTGGCGCACGCCTTTAATCCCAGCACTCGGGAGGCAGAGGCAGGCGGATCTCTGAGTTCGAGGCCAGCCTGGTCTACAAGAGCTAGTTCCAGGACAGGCTCTAGAAACTACAGGGAAACCCTGTCTCGAAAAACCAAAAAAAAAAAAAAAAAAAAAAACAAAAACAAAAACAAAAAAAAAAATCCATATGGAACCAAAAAACAGAGCCAAATAGCTAATGAAGTCTAGAGAGAAATAACAATGCTGAGGATATCAACATCCCTATTTCAAGTTATACCGTCTACAGAGCTATGAAAACAAAACAAAAAGACAGTTATAGATCTAGATAATTGAAGATGCATATAAACCAGGCAACTATAGATACAAGATTTATATATAGATGCCAGGAGATTATATTGGAAGTTATGTAGTAGCATTTAGAAGCATAAAACTAGATCACCCTTACAGAAACCTATTTCTATTCAATTCAAAATAGAACTTTAAGCTCTTGCTATAAAGCCTAAAGCTTAGAAGTTATTACAAATCTAGGCATAGGTAAGAACTCTGTGAAAAGTATGAAGTAGCTTAGGAAATCATATTGTTGCTAGATGACCTTTAAAATTTTTACAGTACAGAAGAAGCAGTCTCCAAAAGAAATGCTCTACAAAATGATTTTAAAAATAGATCAGTGTCTTGCTCTGTCATCACCAAAAAAGCTTCCTTCTCGGTAGATGGGAACAAATACAGAGAACCATATTTGGACAATGTACAGAGTGACTTTGGAACACTCAGACCTAAATAGGATGTCTCTATCAAGTACCCTCCCATCACAGAACAAGGAACACTGAGGAAGAGGAGGAAGAAATATTGTAAGATCCAGAGGGGATGGAGGATACCAAGGAAACAAGCCCTTTTGCATACAGCAGGGCTGAAGCACATCAAAGTCACAACACTGTGATAGCATGCACAGTCTCTGGACAGGTCTTAGCTGGATGTGGTTGCAACACTGAGAAGGAAAGTACACAGACCATATCCTAAGCAAGAACATATCCCCAATTAACAACTGCATGCAAAGAAAAAAATGTGTTTTCAACAAAGTCCTCATGGGTATACACACCACACATACAGGTAGGCCCCATGCCCAGTCATAGATGCCCAATACAAAATAAAATCTTTTGGGATTTGTTTTGTTTATTTTGATTTTGATTTTTTGTCTCTATGCTATTTCTGGGCTTGCTCACTATGAGTATTTTACTTAAGTATTATAGTTCATATTTACATTTCTTTATAAGATTTGAGTGTGTGTGTCTGTATCTATATGAGTTTCTCATGCTTTTTCTCTGTCTCTATGTTTTTTCTATTTGTTTTGTCCTATTCAGAATTATCATTATTTTACAATTTTCTTTATTTCTTTTTCTTTTTTATGGATTCATTTTTGTCTTATAACTAAAAGGAGGTGTGGATTATATTGGTGGTAAGGTCTGAAAGATCTATGAAGTATTGGGGTATGGAAAACCATAATTAGAATATACATTGTATAAAAATATTTTTAATTAAGTATTATTGCATAAAATATTTCTCAATTTAAAAATCTCCTACATAGATAGATGATAGATAGATGATAGATAGATAGATAGATAGATGATAGATAGACAGATAGATAGATAGATAGATAGATAGATAGATATCAATATTAGGTGTAGATATCTGACAAATGATTAACATCTAAAATATTAAAATAAGTTAATAAAATAGTACTAAAAACTCCTGAGGTAAGCTCAACTGAGCTAGACCCAAGAAATTGGAACCTGGATCATCAACGTTAACAATAGATACTTGAGCAAAACATCAAAGGTGAGATGTCACTTCCACATATATCAAGGGCCTGAGCGGGATACTAGCAAATTTCTATTTATTAACTTGTGTGGTGGTTGCATGATATGTTTTGAACTGAAATATTGATATAATGTTAATGTCATTATATGATCAATTATTTTGATGTAGAAAATAATGAACAGAGGAAGAAAACTAAGAGAAAAAAAATGTGCATGCAAGCAATTTTATATCAACTTTTCACAAGCTGTTAATTATTTGTCAAGGGGAACCTCAATTGAAAAATTTGTCCCTAACTTATTGGCCTGTTGTGAATGTTCATAGTGATTTCTCAGATGGGCCCTTTCCAATGGTATAGTGGTCCTGCATGGAATAAGAAGGCAAAATGAGCCATGATTTGGTACACAAGAGTAAGCAATGTTCCTCTTTAGCCTCTACATCAGTTACTACCTCCAACATTCCACCCTGAGTTCTACCAGGGATGATGAACTACAGACTATAAGATGAAATAAACACCTTTCCCCACAAGTTGCCTTTGGTCCTGTTGTTTTTATATTATTGAAAGAAATACTGAGGCAGTATGGAAAGAAGAGGATGGAGAAGAAGTGGAGAATTAGTGAAACATAGTTTTAAATCTGTTTCCCAAAGTAATTTCATAGAGGAGAAAATAGAAATATACAGTGCTATAACAATAAAACATAAAAATGACATAAAAATAATGAAAAAAATATTAAATTTTAAAAAATTAATTATTAATAGCTAAAAGATAAAAAGCCATACAATAGGACACTGATATCTGGAAGAAGAGACAGTGATGAAACTTTAGTTTGTGTAATGTTGAAGATTCAGTGGAAAATCAGAAAATTTTGCTCCCACCAGAAACTTAACATTGCAACTTAATAATGAAGAATGACAAACATTTGATGGTACCCAAGAGATGCCCAATCATATTACAAAATTTGTTCAACTATGTTTATAGCAGCATTATTTGTAATAGCCAGAACCTGGAAACAACCTAGATGCCCTTCAGTGGAAGAATGGATGAAGAAAGTGTGGAATATATACATATTAGAGTACTAGTCGGATGTAAAAAACAATGACATCTTGAATTTTGCATGCAAATGGATGGAAATAGAAAACACCATCCTGAGTGAGGTAACCCAGGCCCAAAAAGATGAACATGTGATGTACTCACTCATAATTGGTTTCTAGCCATAAATAAAGGACATCGAGCCTATAATTCATAAAAAAATTTTTAGAGAAGCTAATATAAGAAGGTGAACCCAAAGAAAAACATATAGTTATCCTCCTGGATACTGGAAGTAGACTAGATTGCCAGACAAAAAATGGGAACATGGTGGGATGGGGGATGGGGGGATGGGGAGAGAAAAGTGTGAAGTGGAGGATGGGAAGAGCTTGGGGGAATAGGATTGTTGGGATATAGGAAGGGTGGATATGGGAACAAGGAATTATATATCTTAGTTAAGGGAGCCATTCTAGGGTTGGCAGAGACTTGACTCTAGAGGGGTTCCCAGGTGTCCAGGAAGATGCCCCCAGCTAGGTCCTTGGGCAGCTGAGGAGAGGGTGCCAGAAATGTCCAGATCCTATTGCCATACTCATGAATATCTTGCATATCACCATAGAACCTTCACCTGGCATTGGATGGAGAAAATGACAGAGTCCCACATAGGAGCACTGGACTGAGCTCTCAAGGTCCTGATGAGGAGCAAACGGAGGGAGATCATGAGCAAGGAAGTCAGGACCGTGAGGAGAGCGTTTACCCATTGAGACGGTGGGACAGATCTAACGGGAGACCACCAAGTCCAGTTGGAATGGGACTGATGGAACAGGGGACCAAACCGGACTCTCTGAATGTGGCTGACGGTGGAGGAGGACTGAGAAACCAAGGACAACGGCGATGAGCATGAACTCTACAGCATGGACGGGCTCACTGTGAGCCTTGTCAGTTTGGTTGCTCACCTTCCTGGACTTAGGGGGAGCTGGAAGGACCTTGGACTTAACATAGTGAAGGGAACCCTGATGACTCTTTGTCTTGGAGAGGGGAGCAGTGGGGGTATGGCTGGGTTTGATTTTTAATATGAAGTTTAGTATTGTTCTCTTGAGGTCTGTGAAGAATATGCTTGGGTTTGGAAGGGGATTGCAATTAGTCTGTAGATTGAGTCTGTAGATTGCTTTTGATAAGATTGCCATTTTTACTATGCTGATCCTACCTACCCAAGAGCATGGGAGACCTTTCAATTTTCTGATATCTTCCTCAGTTTTCTTATTCAAAGACTTAAAGTTCTTGTCATACACATCTTTCACTCTTTGATTAGTATTAGTCAAAATTTTCTATTTTTTGGTTTTTGCAAATGGTGATTTTTTTCCCAGTTTTTTGTCATTTGTATATGACTACTAATTTTTTGAGTTTATCTTCAATCCTATCGTATTACTGAAACTGTTTATTAGTGAAAGAAGTACCTTCCTCAAATTTTGGGGGTCACTTATATATACTATTATATCATATGCAAATAATAAAAATTTGACTTCTTCCTTTCCAACTTGTATTTCTTTAATCTCCTTTTGTTGTCTTATTGCTCTACTTAGAACTTTAAGCACTATATTGGCTAGGTATGGAAAGAGAAGACAGCCTTGTCTCATTTCTACCTTAGTAGAATTACTTTGAGTTTCCATCCATTTAATTTGATGTTTGTTATCGACTTGCATTATATTCCTTCTATTATGTTTAGATTTGTTCATTGTATACCTGTTCTCCAGCATCCTATTAATGGAGAAACATTTTTAGCAGCCCTGCATTGGACAGAAAACTGATCTCCAAAATATAGAAAGAAATCAAACTAGACATAATATTATGAAACAATCCACTCAAAAGATATGGTACAAGGCCAGGCGGTGGTGGCGCATGCCTTTAATCCCAGCACTCGGGAGGCAGAGGCAGGCAGATCTCTGGGAGTTCGAGGCCAGCCTGGTCTACAAGAGCTAGTTCCAGGACAGGCTCTAAAAAAGCTGCAGAGAAACCCTGTCTCGAAAAACCAAAAAAAAAAAAAAAAGATATGGTACAAATCTAAACAAAGTATTCTAAACAGAAGAATTGCAAATGTCCAAAAAGACACATCCTTAGCCATCCAGAATGTGCAAATTAAAAAAAAACTCTGAGATAATCGCTTACACCAGTCAGAATGAACAACATCAACAAACACCAAAGATAACTTATGCTGAAGAGGATGTGGAGTAAGGAGAACACTCTTATTGCTGGAGGGAGTGCAAACTTGAACATCAGAAAACAAACTATCTTTTTTCATTATACATACCCATTGAAGTTCCCACTCCTTCTCCTCCTCCCATTCCCTCCTCATAATCTCCCATCCCACCCACATCCAGTCCTCAGAAATGGTAAAGCACATTGCTTTGTAGAAGGTCCAAGGCCCTCTCTACTATATCTAGGCTCAGCAAGGTATACATGCAAAAAGAAAAAGAGAATAGGTTTCCAAAAAGCCAATACATGCAGTAGGGATATATCCTGGTGCCACTGCCAGTGTTGGTCCCTCAGTCTGCCTCAGTCATACAACTGTTAACCACATTCTATGCTTGTTTCTTCCCAGTCCAGCTAGAGTTGGTGAGCTCCAATTAGCTCAGGTAGACTGTTTCAGTGGGAGGACCCATCATGGTCTTGACCTCTTTGCTCATATTCTTATTTTTCCCATTCTTCAAATGGATTTTGGGAGCTCAGTCCAGTGCTCCTGTGCAGGTTTCTGCCTCTGTTTCCATCAGTTGCTGGATGAAGGTTCTATAGTGATATTTAAGATATTCATCACTGACAACAGGGCAAATGAAGATCAATCCCCCTCTCCTCTATTGCTTGGGGTCTTAAAGGGATCATACTTGTAGATTACTGGCAATTTCTCTAGAGCTAGGTTTCTTGCTAACCCCATGTAACTCCCTAAATCAAGATAACTTTTTCCTTGTTTTCATCTCTGTTCTTCCTCCTTCTCAACTATCCCATTCCCTCAAATTCTTCTCACTCATCCCTTTCTCCCCTTCTCATACCTTCAAACCTCACTTCTACCTTACCCCCATGCTCCCAATTTTGTCTGGAGATCTTGTCTGTTTCCAGTTTACAGGTGGATCTATATATGTTTTTCTTAGGGTTCACCTTATTACTTAGCTTCTCTAGGCTCATGAACTATAGGCACAATATTGTTTGTTTATAGGTAGTCCACTTATGAGTGAGTACATACCATATTCATCTTTTGGGGTGGGTTATATCACTCAGGACTGTGTTTTCTAATTCTATCCATTTGCATGAAAATTAAGGTGTCATTGATTTTTTTTTAATCACTTAGTAGTATTCTAATATGTAAATATGCCACATTTTCTTTATCCATTCTTCAGTTGAGGGACATCTACATTGTTTCCAGGTTCTGGCTAATACAAATAATGCTGCTATGAACATAGTTGAAAAATGCCTTTGTAGTATACTTGAGCATCTTTTTTTTTTTTTCTTTTTTTCTTTTTCTTTTTTTTTGGTTTTTCGAGACAGGGTTTCTCTGCAGCTTTTTTTTTTGTTGTTTAGAAAAGAATTTAATCACTCAAAGAACTAAAAAAGATTACAAAAATTTGAAGAAGGCAGATGAATTATCAAAGACAAAGGGAATTCCAAGGCGTGACTTGTTATCCTTAACTCTAATGCTTTCTGTGCCCTTTAGCCACATGTTTATATATATATATATTAGTATTTTGATTATTCTATATTCTGCTAACATAGAAACTGCTAGATTTTTAAAGTTATAAGTAACACAGAAAAATCTGTTATCTTTATTTTTATTTTACATATGGTTATAGACATATATGCATATTATATTAAATGTGCACATAAATTACCAGGGCTATTTCAAGTAGTAGATTTAGGGATTTAAATGACAGCTGTCTTTAATTATTTAAGAAATGACATTTACCCCCTAAATTAAAAGCAACAAATTGGTAGCACATTTTCTTAAATTGAAAATTATCCAACCCTCACGTATACTGCTTACTTCAACAAAACTATTAAATTCATTTAGCTCAAAGTGCCACGAGAACCACTTGTTTTATTGAACCCCTTAATTTGTAATTGAAAAATAATGCAAATGAGTGATTCTTTTAGGAGTAGATATCTAGTAAGTAAGTGTTTGGAACAATTCGTCTTGAGAGTCAATAGTGTAATTCTTTCGGTATGCCAAAAGCTCACATCAATTTCCTTAGGTCAATATTGAGCAGATTAAATGTACTGAGGAAGTTATATCATAGTATGGAATTATTTAAAAAGAACAAAGTATCATGAATTTGGTGAATAAGTTCAGGTAAAATACTTGTTAATATATCCCTTGGCCGTCCTTCAGGTTGACTGTTAACCATTACATCAGCTGTATTATCCCAAGGATTCTAAAAAATGGAGGAGAGCCATGAATCTATATGTTTATGGCATTGTAAGAGGCTTTTGTACTAAACGAAATTCATCCAAATGGTTTTTAAGTTATTCTTGAACACCAATTACTTCTTTTCCTTCAAAAATATGTTATTTGCTGTGTGGCCAAGGGATATATTAACAAGTATTTTACCTCTGCAGCTTTTTTAGAGCCTGTCCTGGAACTAGCTCTTGTAGACCAGGCTGGCCTCGAACTCACAGAGATCCGCCTGCCTCTGCCTCCCGAGTGCTGGGATTAAAGGCGTGCGCCACCACTGCCTGGCTTACTTGAGCATCTTTTGAATATATGCCCAAGAGTGATCATGCTAGATCCTGAGGTAGGATAATTCCCAGTTTTCTGAGAAACAGCCATACTGATTTTCCAAAGTGTTTGTACAATGGATGAGTGTTCCCCCTTACTCCACATGCTCTCCATCATAAGCTATCAATGGTGTTTTTGATCTTAGCCATTCTGAAAGGTGTGAGATAGTATCTCAGAATTGTTTTGATTTGCCCCTGAGGGCTAAGGATATTAAACACTTTTAAAAAGTATCTTTTGGACATTTGAGATTTTTCTGTTGAGAATTCTCTGTTTAGTTCAGGACCTCATTTTTAAATTAGGCTATTTAGATTTTTGATGTCTAATTTCTTTCATTCTTTATATATTGTGATGTCAGGCCTTTGTCTGATGTGGGGTTGCTGAAGATCTTTTCCCATACAGTAGGCTGTCTTTTTGTCTTATTGGCTGTGTCCTTTGCTTTGCAGAAGCTTCTCAGTTTCAGGAGGTTTCATTTATTTCTTGTTGTTCTCAGTGTCTGTGCTACTGGGGTTATATTAGGATATGGTCTTCTCTGTCTGTGCATTGATTCAATGTGGTCGGATTAATATTGAGGTTTTTAACTCATTTGGACTTGAATTTTGTTCATGGCAATAGGTATGAATCTATTTTTATTCTTCTACATGTTGATAGCCAGTTACACCAGCAAAATTTGTTGAAGGTACTTTCTTTTTTCCATTGTATCACTATTGTTTCTTTGTCAAAAATCAAGTGTTCATGAGTGTGTAGATTAATATCCATGTCTTCAATTCTATTTCATTGGTCAACCTCTCTGTTTTTATGCCAGTACCAAGCTGTTTTAATTACTGTATTTCTATAATAGTGTTTGATGTCAGTTATGGTGTTGCATATGGAAGTTCCTTTATTGTACTTTTGGCTATAGTGGGCTTTTTGTTTTTCCATATGATGTTGATTATTGTTCATTCTAGGTCTTTAAAAATTGTGCTGTGATTTTGATGGGGATTGTATTGAATCTATACAATACTTTTGGTAAGATTTCCATTTTTACTATGCTTTTGGTAGGATTTCCATTTTTACTATTGTTTTTGGTAGGATTGCCATTTTTACTATGTTGATACTACCTATCTAAAAGGATGGGAGATCTTTCTATTTTCTGTAATCTTCTTCAATTTCTTTCCACAAATACTTAAAGTTCTTGTCAAATAGGTCTTTCACCTCTTTGGTTAGTGTTACCCCAAGATATTTTAAGTTATTTGTGGCTATTGTGAAAGATGATGTTTCTCCAATTTCCCTCTCAGCTTCTTTATCATTTTTATATAAGATGGTTCCTGTTTTTTTTTTTTTTTTTTTTTAGGTGATATTATATCTTACCACACCACTGAAGGTATTTATTTATCATCTATAAGAGTTCTCTACTAAAGTTTTTGGGTTTATTTATATATACTATCATATCATCTACAAATGACCAATGTTTGACTTCTTCCTTTCCAATTTGAAACCTCTTGGTATTCTTTTGTTGTCTTATTGTTATAGGCAAAACTTCAAGAATTATGGTGAAGACATATGGAGAGAGTGGAAAGAGTTGTCTTGTTCCTGATTTCAATCACTTTGAGTTTCTTTCCATTTAATTTGATGTTGACTGTCACCTTGCTGTATATTGCATTTAATATATTTCGATATTCTCCTTGTATCTCTGACCTATCCAAGACCTTTATCATAAAAGACTGTTGAATTTTGTCGAATGCTTTTTTCGCATCTAATTAAATGATCATTTTATTCTTTCAGTTTATATATATATATATACATATATATATATATATATATATGATTAATTACATTGATAAATTTTCCTATGTTGAAAGAGTCCTGCATCTCTGGAATGAAGCTGACTTGATCATGGTGGATTATTTTTTTCATGTGTTCTTTGATTTGTTGCCATGCACCGTGCCCCTGTGTCTTCACTCTGTGTGCTGGCACCCAGTTCAAAAGATTTGGGCAAGGGGGCTGGAGGTTAAAATACACAGACAGAGAGACAGCAACACGGGTCATCCTTGAATTCCCCAAGAATGCCCAATGTGCTCCCCTTCTGCTTTTAGTGCACAAGCCAGGTTTCCTTGCTGTTGATTAATGGTACATGGGAGGGTTTTCCCATCTATATCTGTTTTAGAAAATCAATCTTTTAGGGAATTTGGGCATTGTCAATCTGTCTGGCTACTTCCTGCTGAGTGGGGACGCTGCATTCTTGGAGGTATTTACTGCAACATTTCAGGAGGTCTCGGTGATTCAAACCACATGAATCTCAAATAAATCCTCAGGTTCTAATCGTCTGTGGAGACAAAAACAGAACCTCTTTTCCAAAGCATCAAATTCTTAAGCCCATATTTTAAAGTCAAAATACCTTTCTTAGCAGTTCCTAGAATCAAATGTCTTTCTCCAGTAGAGAACACAAAAGACAACACAATCAACATTATCATACATCTGTACACATTTATCTTTTTAAGCTATATACATTCTATCTTTTCCAAATACATACGTCACCTCCGGCTGGGGACAACCCTGTTTGTTTACCCCTCTTTCTTGGTTGACTTCCACTTGCTGCCAAACCTAGCGAAGGACGTCAGGATTAACACGTATATCCCAATCCACACTCACCTTCAGAGGGTGACCTCTCAGCGTTCCCTAGTTCCCAAATCTCGGCTGGGACCTCCAATTGCCGATATCTTGGTGGAACTTCCAAATGCCGAAATTTCGGCCTGGTCTGTGCTCTGTGCACTAGACCTCAGTTCGAGAGCTTCAGGAAAGGGGCTGGAGGTTGAGAACTCAGACGCAGTGACAGACTGACACACAGAACTCCCAATGCTGGTTCAGAAAGCCCCTCTTTATTAACACCATGTAGTCTTAAATACACTGCAGTTAATGGTCAAGAGGTGATCCTCTGATCCTCTAACTAGGCACAGCTTCTAGTAACTTATATTAGAAGGTTCTAGGAGGGAAAAACAACTGAAGGCCAGGACTCATTAATCCCAACAATTTGGTTTACCAGTATTTTAATAAATACTTTTGCATCCATGTTCATGTATGAGTTGGTTTGCAAAGTTCTTTTTTGGTTGAGTCTTTTTTTTTTTGTGTGTGGTTTTAGTGTCAGGTAACTGTAGCCTTGCAAGAACCTACATTCTTAACCTGGTATTCTGTATACTCAAGATATATCTTGAGCAATAATACTTTTGGCTTAGAATTAGTGAGTTCATTAATTCTTTAGAAATCAAAGTAAAAGAGTAAGTAGCAAGAGACATATAAATCAATAGAAAGCAAGCACAGAGGGAAATCAATCCATCTGGCTTCTGCGGGATGAAGACATTGGGACTCAGACTTTTGTTTTCTGGGCTGAAAAGTCAGGATGATATAATTGATGTAAATAAATAAATGTAACACATATTCATAAACTGAGGAAGAGACACAATATATAATCATTTGAATTGATGCGGAAAAGATAACTAACAATGATTAGCATGCCTTCATGATACAAATTTAGGAAACTTTAAGAATAGATATAATATACCTCACAATAATAAGGGGTACTCGAACCAAACTTATATCCAGTATTCTATTAAATGGAGATAAAACAAGAACGTTTCTTCTAAAAAGTCAAAAGTGAGACAAGAATAGCCACTATTGCTTCTCTTACTGGATAGTGTGCTCGAATTCTCAGCTACAGCAACTGGACATCAGAAAGAAATAGAAGGGATTAAAAATAGGAAGTGAGCCAAGCAATGGTGGAGCACATCTTTAACCCCAGAACTCGGGAGGCAGAGGCAGGTGGATCTTGTGAGTTCGAAGCCAGCCTGATCCACAAGAGCTAGTTCCAGGACAGGTTCCAAAGCTACAGAGAAACCCTGTCTTCAAAAAGAGAAAGTGAATAAGAGACCCTGTCACAAGCAAGGTGAAAGGATAGAAGTGTGGCATTTAAGGTTGTCCTCTGTCAAACACACACACACACACACACATACACACACACACAACAGTCATATGACTATACTCACACATATGCACAGTGCAAACATTCAGAAAGCACAAGTAAATAACAAATAAAAAAATGAAAAAAAGAAACTACAGGAAATTATAAAAGCACATTTTATAACCCTACATGGAAAACTTTGGTCAAGCTCTGTTGGTTTAGCAGCTTGTTTCCTTGTTTATTAGTAATTAATTTCTTTTCTTTTCATTACTATTTTAGTGATAAAAGTACTATTAAATTGTTAAAGTACTGAGTTCTTTATCTCAGCAGGAAATAATAGGTTTATTTCTAAAATATTTCAGTAGAATATAGGGTTTATACATTATTCTCCCAGCCCTTCATCAGCAGGCATTACTTATTTGAATATACATAGATAATTTCTCACATTTTGAAGCTATTTCTGTGATGTGATTACAAATCAAATAATCTTTATAATGTATTTGAACAATTCTCCAGCTTAGAAGGACCTATGTATTTTAGGTTTTCTTATTTGTTCATGAATCTGCAAAAAGTATAATGTATTTCTAAAAGCATATGTCTCAGTCTTGGATTATATGCACAAATATTATCTCAATATAGCAGGCAGAAGGGGGTGATACAATTTTGTTTTTTTTTTACATTTAGTAAACTTGTGGTTAGAAAGGATTAAGGTGTTTTGCTACAAGTAATTTCTTGTAGACAAGTAATCTTATTTATTATTACTGCAATGACTTTCCATTATTCATTTAAAAAAATTATCTATTTGTATTTTACATTTCATCAAAGAAAAAAACAAATATCTACAATTGCATATATTTGGTAAATGAAGCTTTGCACTCATGAAAATGATAACTTTTTTATAAATACAGCTCAGTATTAAAAATTTATATATCCCTTAACATTTGTACAGAAAGTAATTTGTTTGACTATTTCATCTGATTTCAACTTGGAGAAATGCTTGCCTTTACTTCTAAGTAAACTATTATGCTTTATCACATGTATGAGTTTCATTCAGTGTTTCCTTGGTAAACTAGAACATAAAGTTTTTGAAAATATTGATAGGTAAATTGTAACTATGATCCCTAAATTTGAAAACATATACAGTTATTCATAACCATGAAGACATATAAATAGAAAAGGATGCTCACACCACACAAATTGAAGTATTGACATTTTCTGAGGTATAGAAAAAATAATCTTACAGATATTACAAAATCAAATTATAATTAAAATTAAATTGTTCTATTTAAGTTATGCATCTTATTATTTCTTTGGCTTTAATATTGCATATTATATTTTACTTATTATATTAGGACATAGTTATATGGCAGATAAAAATGCTTACCTTAGCTTTATAAACATATTTACATTTACTAAAACTTTAAATAATAGGAAGAAATTCTTAGACAACTTCTTAAATAACCCCATTTTTTGTCAGATATAAATGATAAATAATTCACTCCCAGTCTTTTATATTAATTCCTGGTCTTAGATGGTGTGGGTTGGACCTTGGACTTCCCACAGGGCAGGGAACCCTGACTGCTCCTTGGACTGGCAAGGGAGGGGGAGGGGATTAAGGGAGAGGAAGAAAATGGGAGGTGGGGAGGAGGCAGAAAAAAAATTAATTTCTAATATATGTATAGAACCACAAAAATGTAAGCCTATTCCACCTTGCCTGAAGGCCAGAGAGTTTGTGCTTACTCAAAGTTCTTGACAATAACTATTGCTACACAGCTTTACGTAGGGTGTGATCACTTGGTGTTTGGGACATCAAGATCGCCTATAGGGATGGATCCACTCCACCTACTAAAGGTTGGAGAATTCAAATATACTTCTACTCCTTTTTAGGAAGTTTAAGTTAGAGAGTGGCTGCCTACAGGATACTTGGTTTATGGCGGGTTTACTATCTAAACAACAGAATGTTTTTTCTCAAAAATTAATTACTGTTTTTCTCAGGAGACCTTGTCTATTTCCCTTTACCAGGGGTATCTACATATGTAACCCTTAGGGTTCTCCTTACTACTTAGCTTCTCTGGGGTTGTGGACTATAGGCTTCTTATCCTTTGCTTTACAGCTAGTGTCAACTTATGAATACATATTCATCATTCTGGGTGGGATTTCATTTCCTAGTTAAATCGATTTGAATGAAAATTTCAAGTTTCTTTCTTTTTTTTACCATTTAGTAGTTCTACATTGTGTAATTGTGCCACATTTTCTTTACAGATACTTCAGTGGAGGGGCTTTGAGGGTGTTTCTAGGTTCTAGCTATTAAAATAATGCTGCTGTTAACATAGTTTTGAAATGTCCTTGTTGGATATATGCCCAAGAGTGATATTGCTGGGTCTTGAGGTAGGTTGATTCCCAATTTTCTGAGAAACTACCATACTTATTTTCAAGGTGGTTGTACAAGTTTGCATTTCTACAAGCAATGAAGGAGTCTTTCCCTTACTCTGCATCCTCTCCAGCATAAGATATTATTGGTATTGTTGATCTTATCTATTCTGACTGCTATAAGATGGTATCTCAGAATAATTTTGATTTTCTTTTCCCTGATGACTAAGGATGTTGAACATTTCCTTAAGTGTCTTCCAGCCATTTGAGATTCTTCTTTTGAGAACTCTCTTTTTTGAACTGGACCCAATATTTAATTTATTTATTTGGTATTTGATGCCTACCTTCTTGAGTTCTTTATATATTATGGAGATCAACTCCCATCTAAAGTGGAGTTGGTGAAGATCTTTTCCCACTTAGTAGGCTGACTTTGTTTTATACTCTGTGTCCTTTGCTTTAGAGAAGTTTCTGAGTTTCAGGAGGTCCCATATATTTCTTCTTGCTCTCAGTGTCTATGCTACTGGTGTTATATTTAGGAAGTTGTCTCCAGTGCCCATGCATTGAAGGATACTTCCTATTTTCTTCTCTATCAGGTTCAGTGTGGTCGGATTTATTTTGATGTCTTTAATCCATTTGGACTTGAGTTTTGTGCATGGAGAGAGATATGAATCTATTTTCATTCTTCTATATGTTAATTTCCAGTTATGTCAACACTATTTGTTGAAGATGCTTTCTTTTTTCCATTGTATCATTATAGCTTCTTGGTCAAAAATCAGGTGCTCATTGATGTGTGGATTAATATCCAGGTCATTGATTAGATTTCATTGCTCAACTAGTCTGTTTTTATTGCAATAACAAGATGTTTTCCTGAATGTATCTAGGTCTCCTGAAAAAATTGGGAGCAGAAGGGGAGGTAAAAAGGGAGGTCAGAAGGAAAGGAGGAGGGAAGAATGGGAAGGGGGAGATAACTTGAGGAAATGGAATGGACAAGATGGGGTAAGGACAAAGACAGAGAGCCATGAAAGAGATAACTCAGCTGATACCCTATTGTTCTATAGATAAATGGGAAGACTTTGATTTAAAAATATGATTACATTTTCTCCATCCAAGGCCAGGTGAAGGTTCTATGGTGATATGCTAGATATTCATGAGTATGACAATAGGATCTGGACATTTCTGGCACCCTCTCCTCAGCTGCCCTAGGAACTAGCTGGGGTCGTCTTCCTGGACACCTGGGAACCCCTCTAGAGTCAAGTCTCTGCCAACCCTAGAATGGCTCCCTTAACTAAGATATATAGTTCCTTATTCCCATATCCACCCTTCCTATACCCCAACCATCCTATTCCCCCAAGCTCTTCCCATCCTCCACTTCACCCTTTTCTCTCCCCATCCCCCCATCCCCCCATCCCACCCCACCCCCATGTTTCCATTTTTTGTCCGGCAATCTTGTCTACTACCAATAACCAGGAGGATAACTATATGTTTTTCTTTGGGTTCACCTTCTTTGGGTTCAGCCCCACATAGGAGCACCAGACTGAGCTCTCAAGGTCCTGATGAGGAGCAAAAGGAGGGAGATCATGAGCAAGGAAGCCAGGACCGCGAGGAGTGCTTTTACCCATTGAGACGGTGGAACAGATCTAACGGGAGACCACCAAGTCCAGTCGGAATGGGACTGATGGAACAGGGGACCAAACCGGACTCTCTGAATGTGGCTGATGGTGGAGGAACCAAGGACAATGGCAATGAACATGAACTCTACAGCATGGACGGGCTCACTGTGAGCCTTGTCAGTTTGGTTGCTCACCTTCCTGGACTTAGGGGGAGCTGGGAGGACCTTGGACTTAACATAGTGATGGCTCTTTGTCTTTGGAGAGGGGTGGAGTGGGGGTATGGGTGGAAGGGAGGGGAGGGAAGGGGGAGGAGATGGAAATCTTGAATAAAAAAATGAAAAAAAAAGAAAAAATATCCTGTTCATCTTTAAAAAAATATGATTACATATTATATTCATAAATTTATAGAGATTTACAAGTGAAAACACTCTGTGTTTAAATGATATCTTAGAGTCTTGTGGTTAATAAGGAATTAGTTGATTTTATTAACCAGTAAAAAATTGAGAATACAAGGAAGAATGATAAATTGAATCTGTTTTTTGCTACTGACTTAACTGCACCTGAGTTTGTTGGCCCATAACTAAATGGGATTTGAAAATAGAATTTGTATCAATAATGTTAGCTCAACAAAAATTTTGTACCTAATTCTTTTATACTTTTTAAAAATTTATTAATTTATTTAATTCTGCATCACAGTTTCCCCTTCCTCCTTTCCTTCTAATCTCTCTTGCCTTCTCCCCAGCACCTTTGCCTCCACCTGTATCCAATCCTCTGTTCCTGGTTAGCAATAGAAAGGTCTCCCATAAATATCAACAAAACATGGCATATAAAGTTGCTGTAAGACTAAGTACTTCCCCATGATTAAGACTGGGAAAGGCCACCCAACATGGGAGTAGGGTCCCCAAAGTCAGTACAAGGGTCAGTCTTTGTTCCCACTGTTAGGAGTTCCACAAGAGGAGGTAACAACATGAGTGTAACATATGCAGAGTTCAGTCCCATGTAGGCTCCTTGGTTATTGGTTCAGTCTCTGTAAGCCTCTATGAGCCCAGGTTAGTTAATTCTGTGACTTTTCTTGTAATGTTCTAGACTGTTCTTGTTCCTATAATCCTTTCTCCATCTCTTCTGAAGAATTCTCTGAATTCCACCTAATGTTTGATTTGTGGGTTTGCATCTGTTTCCATCAGTTGCTGGTTGAAGCCCCCTGATGACAATTGGGGTAAGCTCCAAACTGGTCACAGGAAATGGACAGTTCAGGCTGAGGATACATTATAGGTAGGGGGTCTTAGCTGTGCATTCTTGTGGATTCCAGGGAGATTCCCTTGTTACAAGTTTATACCGGACCATGAAATGCCCTCTGTTTTCAGTAGGTTAAAATTTTATAAATCATCCCAAATGTTTGTTTCTGCTGTTCTCTATAGACATACAATGAAAATGATCTTTTTGTGGTCCCAGTTCAGAAAAATTGAAACTGGCTTTCATGTTGGAGTATGGCTCTCTCTTTCTCTAAACCAAAGCATTCTTACTAAAGTAAAATCAAATTTCTCTCTCATGTAAAAGAGTCACCCAATAAAGGACTCAAGGAAAATAAATATTTAAGAACTGTTTTATTGCCACAATTCTTTAAACCCTCTGGTTTTATATTGACTCTTTAATAACTTTTCTTAAAGTACAAATATCTCAAATTTTATAATATATATATATATATATATATATATATATATATATATATATATATATATAATTTTTTGTCATGATATTAATGGTTGTATGGAGTTCTAATTATCTCTACTAAAAGATTTTATCTATCTTCCTGCACTTGAATTTGGGTTTGAGTCTCTATCAGTTTTCTACAGTGAACCATGAGCATGCGTAACAGTGACCTTTGAAGTTTCAAAAGGAGGGTGGGGCCCCCATAAGGACAATTCCTCCAGAACTATTATAACACCACTAAGTTTAAAAACAGCACTTCAATTTCTGCCTTGGACTACACACTGCCCAGAACAATTTTGAGGTGGATAGCTGAGCTGATCCAGCATAATAGGTAACTCTAGCCAGGACTTGAGGCAGCTCTGCACTTCCCGATCACAAAGAGACTGGACAAAAAAAAAAAAAAGATAAAGCTAACTCTCCCTGGACATGACAATTAGCTCAAATTTTTGTTTTTAGGACCCCCTAAAGTTGTTATCATCCCCAAACAGCAGGAAGTAAATTTAAAAATATAACACACAAATATCCAAAGGAGGTGGGATGGTTGTCATTTGGTCATTCAATGGCTTATAGACATTTGTCATTATTTAGAGAGGGGGTTGGTTACAAGTTGCTATTGGTCATGGTCAGGAAAACTGAGCAAAGAAATCAGATTCAGAGTTTTTGCTTTGGAAATAAAAAAGGGAGATATGATATGATATGTGTCATGCACAGATGATAGGATAAATGGTAAAGATAAAGAATAAATATGATAGGATAAATAATGATAGGATAAATATGATAGGATATATCATATTTATATCATATTATATATGATAGGATATATATCATATTATATATGATAAGATATAAATATATAGGATATATATATAGGATAAATAATGATAGGATAAATATGATAGGATAAATGGTAAAGATAAAGTGCAGTATATAGATACAATAAGAAAAAAAGGTAGATTATTGAATCCATTTTTAAAAAACAACTGCTAGTTTTAAATATTTTGCATTGGATTGAACTTTCTATATTGTATACAAATTTTGTGCATGATATAAATTTGAAATTAATTTTATTAAAACATACTGTACATACATTCCAATCTTGTTCAAGTTATTGTTTTTATACAGCTCATTTAAAAATATAATGTGAATTTCTAGTTCTTGAAAAAGACAAAAACACAACCCTTCTCCAACCTTAATTTTGGGGGAATTCTCTTTTGGCAAGTTATTTATAAACAAACAAAAAGGATTTGTTAGTTTAATAGGTTAGTTTAGATTAAATGGCCATGTTGTGTGATGAACTATCATCTCTTGTAATTATGAGGTGTCTCTTGTTCAAATTGAATCTTTTTTAAAATTTAATGGTGTCCATAGTGTTGAAATTTAGGAAAAGTTCATATGGAGGGACTTTTATTGTGGGAAAGTAAATGAGAAAAGAGGGAGAGGAGAGACCAGCCTCTGGAGACAGAAGAGGAAAGAGAAGAGAGGAGAAGGGGGGGATGGAAGTTGGGCAGGAACCTTAAAAAGGATTGTGTTGGATGTGCACAGGTGCAGATGGTACTCTTAGTGATTACAGCTGAGGATGTATACCCCAAGGTCAGGCCAATATAGATGCTTGAATTATAACATTCCTTCCATTTTGTTTATTATAAAATGGTGCATATCCAAATCTTGGAGTATCTGGCTGTTTCATTCCACTTTCCAGGCCCTGCGGAAACATCAGGCACTGCTTGGTCCTGGCAAAATGTGTTTGACGTGGATCCAAGTCAACTCCCTAGGACTTAAAGCAACTGATCCTTTCCCATCACCACAGCATCACCCAGACATGTTTGATAGTCTTGTGCCTCAAGCTCTATGGCCAAGATCTGGTGATCCTGCAACAAAAGCTGATTAGGAATGGTCCAATAAGAGCAAGGAGGTATAAACTATTACATAGTTCCTTTGAATGAGGAAGAGAAGAACTAAGGGTCTGCAATTCCTAGCATCCTGGGAATTCAGAGATGGTCAGTTTCCAGACAGGCACATGTCGTTCAGTGGATCATCAGGAAAGGGTTTGTGCCTAGGTCTCTCTGAGCCCGAGAGAGAAACCGTTACCTGGTACCAAGACTTAAAGAAAAGCCAGAAGCGGAGAAGAAGATTGTGTCAATTAAGGAAGCCTAACATCCAGGGGAATGGTCAGAAGCAAGTAGGTCCTCCAGAGACTCATTTTACAATATTGAAGGGAAGAGGAATCCATGAGTGAGCAAAAAAGATTTGTTGTAGATGGAAAACAGCAGCTCCGTTGAGGGTAGAGGACGTAGGTAGGGTTCCAGTGTTAAGTGATTATCTTTCAGTGAGCTCTGCCACTGAGCAAACATGCCACGTGCAACAGAGAACAGGAACACTGGCAGAATGTTGCAAAGCTCCAGTAAAATATCAGGATATAGAGTTCCAGGATTTTTTGGTGGTCTTATTCCCATGAGTGAGGCAGAACATGATCCACTGGCTTTTTATCAAGAAAGGATGATTAAAAAAAGCATAAGCTGCACAGTGATCTGTTAATCAAGGTTCAGGGGCCAAAGAACCTGAGGGTCCGAGTAATAAGACTTGCATAGGCTACCTACCCAGTGGGTAGTCATACAAAGGGCAGGGGTGAAGGGTTCTGAGCCAGAAAGAACCATGGTTGCCTGGTACTAGGGTTTATCAACGCAAAATGTTCAAACAAGGTTGAGAAACTAGATGAGTCTGGTGTGCCTTAAATTTCCTGTGGGCAGGAGAAAGTGCCAGAAAGGAGAAAGTTCCAGAAGAGCCTTTCATTTCAGAGAATCAATGTTATAGTTTAGAGAAAGCAACATAAAGCATGAGAGAGAATGACACCATACTACAGAGTTCGGGTGGAGGTTTTTGTTTGTTTGTTTGTTCTTTTTTTTTTTTTTTTCTTTTTTTTCCAGAAAAGGTTTCTCAGACAAATTTCTCTGTAGCTTTGGTGCCTGTCATGGAACTGGCTCTTGTAGACCAGGCTGGCCTCAAACTCACAAAGATCTGCCTGCCTCTGCACCCTTAGTGCTGGGATTAAAGACGTGTTTGTCACCACTACCCGGAAGAGGTTTTTTGGGGGGACGGGGAGTAAAGCGAATGGGAAAAAGGAAGAGGGGAGACACTAGTCTCTGTGGACAGAAGAAAGAAGAGAGGAGAGAGGAGAGAGAGAGAGAGAGAGAGAGAGAGAGAGAGAGAGAGAGAGAGAGGAGAATAGAGGAGACGAGATGGGAGGAGGAGGGAGGAGAGGAGTCGGGAGGGAGGGAGTGAGCGTTCTGCTCCCCTCCCCCCCCCCCCCCCGCTCATTGAGCCCATAAAAGAGAACACTGAATGTGCACTGGTATAGTGACTGTATCTGAGAACATAAACCCTAAGGTCAGGCCAGTATAGATGCTTGAATACAAACACATAGCATTTCTTCTCCTGTGGAAATGAAAGCAAAACTCTTTCTCCAACATAACACATGCCCTGGTTTCCATTTTGAGGTCAATACATCTTTAAAGTATGCTTGCTGATTCCTTAGTTTTTTTCCACTATTCAATGTATTTTTACAGCTGTCATTTCTTCTTATTAGTATTTAGAAAAATTGAAAGTTAATAAAGCATTTTGAAATCTATTACTGGGTTTCTTTATCATCAATTTTTGCTTATTTACCATATTTTACCATATGCATTGGAGCTTGATTTGATCTTTCTATAACTGCCTGACCTGTAGGATTGTCTGTTATACCTGTAATATATTTCATATAATAATAAGCAAAAACTGTTTCATTTTCTTAGAGACATATGTTGGAACATTGTCTGTCTTTATTTGTACAGGTATACCCATGAAGACCATAACTTCTAGCAAATGTTTGATTACCAAATCAGCCTTTTCCAAACTCAAAGCAGTTGCTCAATGAAAACCTGAATAGAATCGATGGTGTGGTATACATATTTTAGGTTTCTAAATTCTACAAAATGAAACACATCTTTCTGCCAGACTTCATTCCTTTGAGAATTCTTTGGGTTAGTTCCTACAGGTAGTGGTGTTTGATTGTATAAAGAACAAGTAGGACATTTCCTTATAATTTCCTTGGCTTGTTGCCATATAATAGAAGTCTTTTTATTAAAGCTTTATTATTCCTATGATGCTTTTTTATGAAATTCTGGTACCTTGAGCACATTTCCATTCAGAATAGTAAGAGTAGGTTTACCTAAACCTCATCACCTATAAGATCGCACATTCTTGGACCCTGTAGCTATGTCAGTTATGGGTTCCATCCCATGAACTGGTCCGTAAATCTGAGCACAATGTGGTTGGTTATTTATTCATTCTTACTGAAGATTTGCCATTATTGTACCTGTAAACCTTCAAAGCAGGTGACTGTTGTAGGTTGCAAGAGATGTAACTGAGTTATCATAATAATTATTCTTCTCCTCCAGAAGCAAGAGAAGTACATTCCAGTATCATGAACACTAATCAATAAGGGTAAATTTATTTGTGCACTAGCTTGACTTCTTCATATTCTGTAAAAAAAAGTAAGTAGTGTCCTCAGTTATAAGACCTTTTATTGAGGTAATAGTGAGCTACCAATAGCCTTAGCAATATTTGTCATGTTTTGGAGTGCCTTTTCAAATTGATTTGGTCAATGAGTCAACAAGAATTAACAAATTACTAGAGATAATATATTTTACATCAGTCATAAACTATCTTTAGGATATTAGTCAAAATTAAAGATAAATAAGATAAATAATCATAACTTGAGTAGTACTTACTATTTTCATGTTGTCTAATTAACTATCAATAAAATCTAATGTATTTGAATGTCTGATTTATTTTCTTTTGTCTAATAGTAACAAAAAATGTTATTGATATAATAAAATAGTCCTACAATAGCTAAGAATGGAGTATAATAAAGTTGTTTTTATTTAAGGGTAGACTATTAGATAAGCAGTTCTCTGCATTAATGAGAAAGAGGAACTGAATTCAGCATCTAAAGCACTGTGCACATTTTTACATATGTATATATAGTACATTTGACCAATACCAAAGTGGGAGAGTATCATAAAGGCTATTGGCTGAATAAATTCCCACAACAAAGAAGTTTAATTCTCAGCACTTGGGAGGCAGAGGCAGGCGGATCTCTGAGTTCGAAGCCAGCCTGGTCTACAAGAGCTAGTTCCAGGACAGGCTCTAGAAACTACAGGGAAACCCTGTCTCGAAAAGACCAAAAAAAAAAAAAAAAAGAAATTTAATTCTATTAGTTCAAAGCTTACTTTTCTCCCATTTCTCATCATTTCTCATTTATATTTTTCCTTGAAGTAAATAAAGAGAAACTGATTTATCTATTTACATATAATTATATTTCAATTGTTCTTTAAGTATGACAATATTATATGTCTAGGATTCTAAATTGACAATTTTATTAAGATTATATAATTCTGAAGAAATAAAAGTATCAATATTTCAATTAATTCATGGATGTAATAAGGTTGAATTTTGCCTCTTGGTTTTGCAAAAGAATTAATTTAATGGGAAGAAATTTATTTTATGTCTCAAAGGCTTAACCTCCTATATTAAACTTATTGCTATTCAAGTCAACTAGGCAAAATATAAATGTTCTTCTCATAAGCTGGACATGATTTGCATTAGTCAAATCAAAAAGTAAATGTGACTCTTGAAGAATGTACAGAATCAATTAACTGAACAAATCATGCAAAATCTCTGAAGATAGAAATTATAAATATTTTACATTGAGTTCATTCAAATTCATAATAAAAGCTTGCTATAACATAATAATTATATAATTTTATTATCCATGACTAGTGGTTTAATATAAGCTATCAACTTCATTTAATTTGGGCATCAAAGGAGATAATTGTAAAAATTGACTTTCCTAATTACTTGATTTTTTAATAATCAAAATTACATGGATTTGTAAAATCATTGTTATTATTAGCACATATCTTAAACATCTCAAATATGAGGAGTGAAATTTTTCTAAAATACTCAAATCTAAATATTTCATTTTATTTCATTATTAATTTGTGCAAGTTTACTAATTAAAACATAAATCATCAAAACCCATACATATGAATATTTTATAAAAATAGTTATGTAACAGTAGTGTTTGGGCTGCAATAACACTTATTAAAATATGAATCCTCTCTCAGCAGTGGTGGCTGAAGCCTTTTATATCTGTAATGAGGTGGATCTTCTCTGTGAATTCAAGACCAACCTGATCAACAAAGTAAATTCTTCTAGGACAAACAGGGCTACACAGAAAAATCATGTGTCCAAAAGAAAAACAAAAACAAAATCCTCACCCAGGATTTTAATATATGAGGAAATTTAGAGTCAGTATCTGTAAGCCTGCACGTACACACACACACACACACACACACACACACACACACACACTTCTATAATAAATACACCACCACTTTTTCTTTTACCATGCTTTCCATGTTTTCCCTCAAGCTTTTAGTTTCTAACCTTTACAAGTGAAAAAAAAAAATAAAGGAAATCATATGCCAATTCCGTTTTCAAAGTACATAAGTGCTTTCTCATTTAGCAAATCGTAACTAGAGCTCACAGGAGAGGAGGTAATTTGAATATTTAAGGAGTCCTTGGGCCTTCATCATGATGGAGAGTATACCATCATAGATTGTGTGAATTGGGAACTTGAATAAATTTATTTTTTAGCTCTTCTAAGGTACTTGTTCAGCAATTAGCAAGCGCCCCTTGCCTCCTGCAGACATTCAGATTATCAAGTGGCTTTGAACCTTGATTTCCACAAAATGTCTCCAATACACTTCTGAGACTTTTCTTCTTCAATAAACTGGAATATGAATGTCTAAATAGTATAGCAATCCCATAGCTCAAAAATATTTGTGAATAAATCTTACTAATAATAGAATATTTGTGTATGATTTCAGGCAACATACACATGATTACTTTCAGTTATAAAAATGTTGTTTCTATACGTATGATTTATTTATTATTTCATTGATCCTTGGAGAGCTTAATGCAACACTGAGTCCAATGAATCTTTCTGAGATGCTGGAATAGGTGAGTTCAGCTCACTGATAGAGAATATGTAACAACCCAGAAGCTCAGCATCTAACCACAGTGAATTAAACAGAGAGAACAATTATTACAAGCAGCTGAAGAGTGGCAGCAATCTTATTACACATACAGAAAGAGGATGTATGGTTTGCAATATACAGCTTTAGCTTATGTGAGTAGCAATGGTCTCTGTAGGTGGACTTTACTTAGGTCGTAAATATACAGAGTGAGGAAGGGCATATTCTGGACATTTAAAAAAACAATGTCAACCTCCAGACATGAATGAGAGGTGGGTTTTGCAGCACTCTGAAATTTACCTCTGGGTTAGAGATAACCCACTGTTCTTAGCTGGGTTGATGACATAACTTGTTCATATCAACAACATATATTCATATAAGACTTTCTCCACTTCTCACAAAGTAAGGGTGAATAAAAAAAGTTGTTATTCATTGATTAAATTTAATTCCATCCAATCATTTAGCCAGTCAATTTTATTAGCTAAAACTAATTTATTTATGTTGAGTCTCTTTCCCTCCATATATAATTCTCAGAGTGTTAAGCTGATCTCACACCTCATTCTACAAACTGCTCATTTCTTCTTATCAGCATTTATTTTCAAAGTCTATGGCAAAGAAACTCTCAAATATCATGTAAGGGATTAATTACATCACAAATTCTGAGTTCAGAGTTTAGGCAAAGGAAAATAGAAATCCCAGGATGTTAGGTAAAAGGAAGATAGAAATTCTTAAAATATTATTCTTTTATTTAAATATTTAAATTTTGTGTACTTCTGATATTATTTATCAAACCATTACTAAGTTAATTAGCTCCCATTTGGGTTTCTATAAACACTTTACTGCCACATACAATTGCTATTTAATGCTGTGGGATAATGCTTTTGTACACTGTAAAGATTTTTTTACTCTTACTGGTTTAAGAAAATGATGATTGTCCTAGTCCGGTAGCCCTTCATATACTTCCTAACTAGGACAATTCTTGGAAGAGGAAAGGCAGAAATGCACTCACCATTAGGCACAGAGGAAGCCTGATGAGAATGCCCTATTGAGAAGAGGTATCCAAGCCACATGGCTAAACATAGACAAGAAATATGGGTTAATTTAAATTGTAAGGTCGAGTTAATAATAAGAATGTGTAGTAGGAAGAGCAGGCCACGTCCCACCGCCCAGCTAGCTTAATCCCCGAAATAACCACGCAGAAACTGTATTAATTAAATTACTGCCTGGCCCATTATCTCTAGCCTCTTATTGGCTAACCCTCACATCTTGATTAACCCATTTCTAATAATCTGTATCACCACTTGACTGTGGCTTACCGGCATGAGTCTAACCAGTGTCAATCTCGGTCAGGAAAACTATGGCATCTGCCTGTCTCTGCTTTCTTCCTCCCAGAATTCTGTTCTGTCTTCCCATCTACCTGAGTTTTGCCCTTTCAACTAGGACAAGGCAGTTTCTTTGATAACCAATGAAAGCAACACAAATACATAAGGGCCTCCTACACCAAGCATGGGCTAAGAGGACAAAGAATTTATAATTAATACAAGACTCTGTGTGTTTCTTTGGGACAGAATGGCTGTGGGACCAGGCAAAACAGAAACTTTCATTTATAATTTTAATACACTTATCGTTAATCTCTTTATATTTTAGAGGAAAGTTCATAGCACTAAGTGCCCACTTAAAGAAAATGGAGAAAACACACATTGGAGACTTAATAGCACACCTGAAAGCCCTAGAAAAAAAACGAAGCAGACTCATCCAGGAGGAGTAGAAGACTGGAAATAATCAAACTGAGGGCTGAAATCAACAAAAGAGAAACACAGAAAACAATTCAAAGAATCAATGAAACAAAAAGCTGGTTCTTGGAGAAAATCAACAAGATTGACAAACCCCTAGCCAAACTAATCAAATGGCAGGGAGAGAACAGGCAAATTAATAAGATCAGAAATGAAAAGGGGGACATAACCACAGACACAGAGGAAATCCAGAGAATCATTAGATCTTACTACAAAAGCCCGTATGCCACAAAACTGGAAAATGTGAAAGCAATGGACATTTTTGTAGATAAGTACCATATACCAAAATTAAAACAAGACCAGGTGAACAATTTAAATAGACCTGTAAGTCACTAGGAATTAGAAGCTGTCATCAAAAACCTCCCTACCAAAAAAGCCCAGGACCAGATGGTTTCAATGTAGAATTCTACCAGAACTTCCAAGAAGAACTAATACCTATACCCCTTAATGTGTTTCACAAAATAGAAACAGAAGAGTCATTGCCAAACTCCTTTTATGAAGCTACAGTTACCCTGATACCAAAACCACACAAAGAATTTTCTTTCTTTAAAGAAGGAAAAATATAGCAAAGCGAGGGCACCCAAATTCAAGTCCCAGAAAACAATTACTAGCTTCACTACCCCCAAATTAACCTTATGGATCATTGGGCACAAGAAAGGTCACACTGGTGCCACATAGCTCATTCTGTATACATGGGTTTTCCTTGGAATCTAGTATTTGTGGCCTGCAAAACATAACCATCATCTCAAAAGGAGAAGAGCAAATATAAATGGTAATTTCTGAGGTAATAATTTTGTGAAGCTTTTATAGTTATAGAACTAATTAAAGCTTTTAATAAAGGCATTGTTTATACACATTGCCAGAAAAAAATCAGGTAGGTAAGCTAGAACAAAGTAAAAAAATTTTACAGTATATTCAGGTTCTTTTTTAATGATATTCACATTTCTTATCTGGATAAAGGTCCATTAAGTCCAAAGAGTTGCCTTGATATATCAGAAAACTTTAAATTATCACTGAACTTCTACCAAATGAACAAAGGCATCCCAAGAAAAT